>NW_028232454.1:0-34537 GCF_054491065.1 Syngnathus leptorhynchus | reverse complement strand
GACGTTGATCAATTATACATGAAGTAATAACAATTTCATGTCTTGGTTTATGTTTTACACGCGTTTTAAATTATTGCCGAAATCGCTTTTTCTCGCCGAGATTAGCACGTTTTCTGAAATGCCGCTCTCCCGTCACTCTGGTTTAAAGGTTTATGAATAAATAGGCTTGTTGGGGGCTAGGGAGTATCGAGTTGATCATTATACATGAAGAAATAACCAATTTCATCGTTTGGTTTATGTTTTACATCGCGTTTTAAATTTTATGCCGAAATCGCTTTTTCTCGCCGAGATAAGCACGTTTTCTGAAATGCCGGCTCTCCCGTCACTCTGGTTAAAGTGTTATGAAAAAAAAAGGCTGTTGGGGGCTAGGGAGTATCGAGTTGATCATTATACATGAAGAAATAACCAATTTCATCGTTTGGGTTTATGTTTTAACACGCGTTTTAAATTTTATTGCCGAAATCGCTTTTTCTCGCCGAGATAAGCACGTTTTCTGAAATGCCGCTCTCCCGTCACTCTGGTTAAAGTGTTATGAAAAAAAAGGCTGTTGGGGGCTAGGGAGTATCGAGTTGATCATTATACATGAAGAAATAACCAATTTCATCGTTTGGGTTTATGTTTTACACGCGTTTTAAATTTTATTGCCGAAATCGCTTTTTCCTCGCCGAGATAAGCACGTTTTCTGAAATGCCGCTCTCCCGTCACTCTGGTTAAAGTGTTATGAAAAAAAAGGCTGTTGGGGGCTAGGAGTATCGAGTTGATCATTATACATGAAGGAAATAACCAATTTCATCGTTTGGTTTATGTTTTACACGCGTTTTAAATTTTATTGCCGAAATCGCTTTTTCTCGCCGAGATAAGCACGTTTCTGAAATGCCGCTCTCTCCCGTCACTCTGGTTAAAGTGTTATGAAAAAAAAAGGCTGTTTGGGGCTAGGGAGTATCGAGTTGATCATTATACATGAAGAAATAACCAATTTCATCGTTTGGTTTATGTTTTACACGCGTTTTAAATTTTATTGCCGAAATCGCTTTTTCTCGCCGAGATAAGCACGTTTTCTGAAATGCCGCTCTCCCGTCACTCTGGTTAAAGTGTTATGAAAAAAAAGGCTGTTGGGGGCTAGGGGAGTATCGAGTTGATCATTATACATGAAGAAATAACCAATTTCATCGTTTGGTTTATGTTTTACACGCGTTTTAAATTTTATTGCCGAAATCGCTTTTTCTCGCCGAGATAAGCACGTTTTCTGAAATGCCGCTCTCTCCCGTCACTCTGGTTAAAGTGTTATGAAAAAAAAGGCTGTTGGGGGCTAGGGAGTATCGAGTTGATCATTATACATGAAGAAATAACCAATTTCATCGTTTGGTTTATGTTTTACACGCGTTTTAAATTTTATTGCCGAAATCGCTTTTTCTCGCCGAGATAAGCACGTTTTCTGAAATGCCGCTCTCCCGTCACTCTGGTTAAAGTGTTATGAAAAAAAAGGCTGTTGGGGGCTAGGGAGTATCGAGTTGATCATTATACATGAAGAAATAACCAATTTCATCGTTTGGTTTATGTTTTACACGCGTTTTAAATTTTATTGCCGAAATCGCTTTTTCTCGCCGAGATAAGCACGTTTTCTGAAATGCCGCTCTCTCCGTCACTCTGGTTAAAGTGTTATGAAAAAAAAGGCTGTTGGGGGCTAGGGAGTATCGAGTTGATCATTATACATGAAGAAATAACCAATTTCATCGTTTGGTTTATGTTTTACACGCGTTTTAAATTTTATTGCCGAAATCGCTTTTTCTCGCCGAGATAAGCACGTTTTCTGAAATGCCGCTCTCCCGTCACTCTGGTTAAAGTGTTATGAAAAAAAAGGCTGTTGGGGGCTAGGGAGTATCGAGTTGATCATTATACATGAAGAAATAACCAATTTCATCGTTTGGTTTATGTTTTACACGCGTTTTAAATTTTATTGCCGAAATCGCTTTTTCTCGCCGAGATAAGCACGTTTTCTGAAATGCCGCTCTCCCGTCACTCTGGTTAAAGTGTTATGAAAAAAAAGGCTGTTGGGGGCTAGGGAGTATCGAGTTGATCATTATACATGAAAGAAATAACCAATTTCATCGTTTGGTTTATGTTTTACACGCGTTTTAAATTTTATTGCCGAAATCGCTTTTTCTCGCCGAGATAAGCACGTTTTCTGAAATGCCGCTCTCCCCGTCACTCTGGTTAAAGTGTTATGAAAAAAAAGGCTGTTGGGGGCTAGGGAGTATCGAGTTGATCATTATACATGAAGAAATAACCAATTTCATCGTTTGGTTTATGTTTTACACGCGTTTTAAATTTTATTGCCGAAATCGCTTTTTCTCGCCGAGATAAGCACGTTTTCTGAAATGCCGCTCTCCCGTCCTCCTGGTTAAGTGTTATGAAAAAAAAGGCTGTTGGGGGCTAGGGAGTATCGAGTTGATCATTATACATGAAGAAATAACCAATTTCATCGTTTGGTTTATGTTTTACACGCGTTTTAAATTTTATTGCCGAAATCGCTTTTTCTCGCCGAGATAAGCACGTTTTCTGAAATGCCGCTCTCCCCGTCACTCTGGTTAAAGTGTTATGAAAAAAAAGGCTGTTGGGGGCTAGGGAGTATCGAGTTGATCATTATACATGAAGAAATAACCAATTTCATCGTTTGGTTTATGTTTTACACGCGTTTTAAATTTTATTGCCGAAATCGCTTTTTCTCGCCGAGATAAGCACGTTTTCTGAAATGCCGCTCTCACCGTCACTCTGGTTAAAGTGTTATGAAAAAAAAAGGCTGTTGGGGGCTAGGGAGTATCGAGTTGATCATTATACATGAAGAAATAACCAATTTCATCGTTTGGTTTATGTTTTACACGCGTTTTAAATTTTATTGCCGAAATCGCTTTTTCTCGCCGAGATAAGCACGTTTTCTGAAATGCCGCTCTCCCGTCACTCTGGTTAAAGTGTTATGAAAAAAAAGGCTGTTGGGGGCTAGGGAGTATCGAGTTGATCATTATACATGAAGAAATAACCAATTTCATCGTTTGGTTTATGTTTTACCACGCGTTTTAAATTTTATTGCCGAAATCGCTTTTTCTCGCCGAGATAAGCACGTTTTCTGAAATGCCGCTCTCCCGTCACTCTGGTTAAAGTGTTATGAAAAAAAGGCTGTTGGGGGCTAGGGAGTATCGAGTTGATCATTATACATGAAGAAATAACCAATTTCATCGTTTGGTTTATGTTTTACACGCGTTTTAAATTTTATTGCCGAAATCGCTTTTTCTCGCCGAGATAAGCACGTTTTCTGAAATGCCGCTCTCCCGTCACTCTGGTTAAAGTGTTATGAAAAAAAAGGCTGTTGGGGGCTAGGGAGTATCGAGTTGATCATTATACATGAAGAAATAACCAATTTCATCGTTTGGTTTATGTTTTACACGCGTTTTAAATTTTATTGCCGAAATCGCTTTTTCTCGCCGAGATAAGCACGTTTTCTGAAATGCCGCTCTCCCCGTCACTCTGGTTAAAGTGTTATGAAAAAAAAGGCTGTTGGGGGCTAGGAGTATCGAGTTGATCATTATACATGAAGAAATAACCAATTTCATCGTTTGGTTTATGTTTTACACGCGTTTTAAATTTTATTGCCGAAATCGCTTTTTCTCGCCGAGATAAGCACGTTTTCTGAAATGCCGCTCTCCCCGTCACTCTGGTTAAAGTGTTATGAAAAAAAAGGCTGTTGGGGGCTAGGGAGTATCGAGTTGATCATTATACATGAAGAAATAACCAATTTCATCGTTTGGTTTATGTTTTACACGCGTTTTAAATTTTATTGCCGAAATCGCTTTTTCTCGCCGAGATAAGCACGTTTTCTGAAATGCCGCTCTCCCGTCACTCTGGTTAAAGTGTTATGAAAAAAAAAGGCTGTTGGGGGCTAGGGAGTATCGAGTTGATCATTATACATGAAGAAATAACCAATTTCATCGTTTGGTTTATGTTTTACACGCGTTTTAAATTTTATTGCCGAAATCGCTTTTTCTCGCCGAGATAAGCACGTTTTCTGAAATGCCGCTCTCCGTCACTCTGGTTAAAGTGTTATGAAAAAAAAGGCTGTTGGGGGCTAGGGAGTATCGAGTTGATCATTATACATGAAGAAATAACCAATTTCATCGTTTGGTTTATGTTTTACACGCGTTTTAAATTTTATTGCCGAAATCGCTTTTTCTCGCCGAGATAAGCACGTTTTCTGAAATGCCGCTCTCCGCCTCACTCTGGTTAAAGTGTTATGAAAAAAAAGGCTGTTGGGGGCTAGGGAGTATCGAGTTGATCATTATACATGAAGAAATAACCAATTTCATCGTTTGGTTTATGTTTTACACGCGTTTTAAATTTTATTGCCGAAATCGCTTTTTCTCGCCGAGATAAGCACGTTTTCTGAAATGCCGCTCTCCCGTCACTCTGGTTAAAGTGTTATGAAAAAAAAAGGCTGTTGGGGGCTAGGGAGTATCGAGTTGATCATTATACATGAAGAAATAACCAATTTCATCGTTTGGTTTATGTTTTACACGCGTTTTAAATTTTATTGCCGAAATCGCTTTTTCTCGCCGAGATAAGCACGTTTTCTGAAATGCCGCTCTCCCGTCACTCTGGTTAAAGTGTTATGAAAAAAAAGGCTGTTGGGGGCTAGGGAGTATCGAGTTGATCATTATACATGAAGAAATAACCAATTTCATCGTTTGGTTTATGTTTTACACGCGTTTTAAATTTTATTGCCGAAATCGCTTTTTCTCGCCGAGATAAGCACGTTTTCTGAAATGCCGCTCTCCCGTCACTCTGGTTAAAGTGTTATGAAAAAAAAGGCTGTTGGGGGCTAGGGAGTATCGAGTTGATCATTATACATGAAGAAATAACCAATTTCATCGTTTGGTTTATGTTTTACACGCGTTTTAAATTTTATTGCCGAAATCGCTTTTTCTCGCCGAGATAAGCACGTTTTCTGAAATGCCGCTCTCCCGTCACTCTGGTTAAAGTGTTATGAAAAAAAAGGCTGTTGGGGGCTAGGGAGTATCGAGTTGATCATTATACATGAAGAAATAACCAATTTCATCGTTTGGTTTATGTTTTACACGCGTTTTAAATTTTATTGCCGAAATCGCTTTTTCTCGCCGAGATAAGCACGTTTTCTGAAATGCCGCTCTCCCGTCACTCTGGTTAAAGTGTTATGAAAAAAAAGGCTGTTGGGGGCTAGGGAGTATCGAGTTGATCATTATACATGAAAGAAATAACCAATTTCATCGTTTGGTTTATGTTTTACACGCGTTTTAAATTTTATTGCCGAAATCGCTTTTCTCGCCGAGATAAGCACGTTTTCTGAAATGCCGCTCTCCCGTCACTCTGGTTAAAGTGTTATGAAAAAAAAGGCTGTTGGGGGCTAGGGAGTATCGAGTTGATCATTATACATGAAGAAATAACCAATTTCATCGTTTGGTTTATGTTTTACACGCGTTTTAAATTTTATTGCCGAAATCGCTTTTTCTCGCCGAGATAAGCACGTTTTCTGAAATGCCGCTCTCCCGTCACTCTGGTTAAAGTGTTATGAAAAAAAAGGCTGTTGGGGGCTAGGGAGTATCGAGTTGATCATTATACATGAAGAAATAACCAATTTCATCGTTTGGGTTTATGTTTTACACGCGTTTTAAATTTTATTGCCGAAATCGCTTTTCTCGCCGAGATAAGCACGTTTTCTGAAATGCCGCTCTCCCGTCACTCTGGTTAAAGTGTTATGAAAAAAAAGGCTGTTGGGGGCTAGGGAGTATCGAGTTGATCATTATACATGAAGAAATAACCAATTTCATCGTTTGGTTTATGTTTTACACGCGTTTTAAATTTTATTGCCGAAATCGCTTTTTCTCGCCGAGATAAGCACGTTTTCTGAAATGCCGCTCTCCCGTCACTCTGGTTAAAGTGTTATGAAAAAAAAGGCTGTTGGGGGCTAGGGAGTATCGAGTTGATCATTATACATAAAGAAATAACCAATTTCATCGTTTGGTTTATGTTTTACACGCGTTTTAAATTTTATTGCCGAAATCGCTTTTCTCGCCGAGATAAGCACGTTTTCTGAAATGCCGCTCCTCCCGTCACTCTGGTTAAAGTGTTATGAAAAAAAAGGCTGTTGGGGGCTAGGGAGTATCGAGTTGATCATTATACATGAAGAAATAACCAATTTCATCGTTTGGTTTATGTTTTACACGCGTTTTAAATTTTATTGCCGAAATCGCTTTTTCTCGCCGAGATAAGCACGTTTTCTGAAATGCCGCTCTCCCGTCACTCTGGTTAAAGTGTTATGAAAAAAAGGCTGTTGGGGGCTAGGGAGTATCGAGTTGATCATTATACATGAAGAAATAACCAATTTCATCGTTTGGTTTATGTTTTACACGCGTTTTAAATTTTATTGCCGAAATCGCTTTTTCTCGCCGAGATAAGCACGTTTTCTGAAATGCCGCTCTCCCGTCACTCTGGTTAAAGTGTTATGAAAAAAAAGGCTGTTGGGGGCTAGGGAGTATCGAGTTGATCATTATACATGAAGAAATAACCAATTTCATCGTTTGGTTTATGTTTTACACGCGTTTTAAATTTTATTGCCGAAATCGCTTTTTCTCGCCGAGATAAGCACGTTTTCTGAAATGCCGCTCTCCCGTCACTCTGGTTAAAGTGTTATGAAAAAAAAGGCTGTTGGGGGCTAGGGAGTATCGAGTTGATCATTATACATGAAGAAATAACCAATTTCATCGTTTGGTTTATGTTTTACACGCGTTTTAAATTTTATTGCCGAAATCGCTTTTTCTCGCCGAGATAAGCACGTTTTCTGAAATGCCGCTCTCCCGTCACTCTGGTTAAAGTGTTATGAAAAAAAAGGCTGTTGGGGGCTAGGGAGTATCGAGTTGATCATTATACATGAAGAAATAACCAATTTCATCGTTTGGTTTATGTTTTACACGCGTTTTAAATTTTATTGCCGAAATCGCTTTTTCTCGCCGAGATAAGCACGTTTTCTGAAATGCCGCTCTCCCGTCACTCTGGTTAAAGTGTTATGAAAAAAAAGGCTGTTGGGGGCTAGGGAGTATCGAGTTGATCATTATACATGAAGAAATAACCAATTTCATCGTTTGGTTTATGTTTTACACGCGTTTTAAATTTTATTGCCGAAATCGCTTTTTCTCGCCGAGATAAGCACGTTTTCTGAAATGCCGCTCTCCCGTCACTCTGGTTAAAGTGTTATGAAAAAAAAGGCTGTTGGGGGCTAGGGAGTATCGAGTTGATCATTATACATGAAGAAATAACCAATTTCATCGTTTGGTTTATGTTTTACACGCGTTTTAAATTTTATTGCCGAAATCGCTTTTTCTCGCCGAGATAAGCACGTTTTCTGAAATGCCGCTCTCCCGTCACTCTGGTTAAAGTGTTATGAAAAAAAAGGCTGTTGGGGGCTAGGGAGTATCGAGTTGATCATTATACATGAAGAAATAACCAATTTCATCGTTTGGTTTATGTTTTACACGCGTTTTAAATTTTATTGCCGAAATCGCTTTTTCTCGCCGAGATAAGCACGTTTTCTGAAATGCCGCTCTCCCGTCACTCTGGTTAAAGTGTTATGAAAAAAAAGGCTGTTGGGGGCTAGGGAGTATCGAGTTGATCATTATACATGAAGAAATAACCAATTTCATCGTTTGGTTTATGTTTTACACGCGTTTTAAATTTTATTGCCGAAATCGCTTTTTCTCGCCGAGATAAGCACGTTTTCTGAAATGCCGCTCTCCCGTCACTCTGGTTAAAGTGTTATGAAAAAAAAGGCTGTTGGGGGCTAGGGAGTATCGAGTTGATCATTATACATGAAGAAATAACCAATTTCATCGTTTGGTTTATGTTTTACACGCGTTTTAAATTTTATTGCCGAAATCGCTTTTTCTCGCCGAGATAAGCACGTTTTCTGAAATGCCGCTCTCCCGTCACTCTGGTTAAAGTGTTATGAAAAAAAAGGCTGTTGGGGGCTAGGGAGTATCGAGTTGATCATTATACATGAAGAAATAACCAATTTCATCGTTTGGTTTATGTTTTACACGCGTTTTAAATTTTATTGCCGAAATCGCTTTTTCTCGCCGAGATAAGCACGTTTTCTGAAATGCCGCTCTCCCGTCACTCTGGTTAAAGTGTTATGAAAAAAAAGGCTGTTGGGGGCTAGGGAGTATCGAGTTGATCATTATACATGAAGAAATAACCAATTTCATCGTTTGGTTTATGTTTTACACGCGTTTTAAATTTTATTGCCGAAATCGCTTTTTCTCGCCGAGATAAGCACGTTTTCTGAAATGCCGCTCTCCCGTCACTCTGGTTAAAGTGTTATGAAAAAAAAGGCTGTTGGGGGCTAGGGAGTATCGAGTTGATCATTATACATGAAGAAATAACCAATTTCATCGTTTGGTTTATGTTTTACACGCGTTTTAAATTTTATTGCCGAAATCGCTTTTTCTCGCCGAGATAAGCACGTTTTCTGAAATGCCGCTCTCCCGTCACTCTGGTTAAAGTGTTATGAAAAAAAAGGCTGTTGGGGGCTAGGGAGTATCGAGTTGATCATTATACATGAAGAAATAACCAATTTCATCGTTTGGTTTATGTTTTACACGCGTTTTAAATTTTATTGCCGAAATCGCTTTTTCTCGCCGAGATAAGCACGTTTTCTGAAATGCCGCTCTCCCGTCACTCTGGTTAAAGTGTTATGAAAAAAAAGGCTGTTGGGGGCTAGGGAGTATCGAGTTGATCATTATACATGAAGAAATAACCAATTTCATCGTTTGGTTTATGTTTTACACGCGTTTTAAATTTTATTGCCGAAATCGCTTTTTCTCGCCGAGATAAGCACGTTTTCTGAAATGCCGCTCTCCCGTCACTCTGGTTAAAGTGTTATGAAAAAAAAGGCTGTTGGGGGCTAGGGAGTATCGAGTTGATCATTATACATGAAGAAATAACCAATTTCATCGTTTGGTTTATGTTTTACACGCGTTTTAAATTTTATTGCCGAAATCGCTTTTTCTCGCCGAGATAAGCACGTTTTCTGAAATGCCGCTCTCCCGTCACTCTGGTTAAAGTGTTATGAAAAAAAAGGCTGTTGGGGGCTAGGGAGTATCGAGTTGATCATTATACATGAAGAAATAACCAATTTCATCGTTTGGTTTATGTTTTACACGCGTTTTAAATTTTATTGCCGAAATCGCTTTTTCTCGCCGAGATAAGCACGTTTTCTGAAATGCCGCTCTCCCGTCACTCTGGTTAAAGTGTTATGAAAAAAAAGGCTGTTGGGGGCTAGGGAGTATCGAGTTGATCATTATACATGAAGAAATAACCAATTTCATCGTTTGGTTTATGTTTTACACGCGTTTTAAATTTTATTGCCGAAATCGCTTTTTCTCGCCGAGATAAGCACGTTTTCTGAAATGCCGCTCTCCCGTCACTCTGGTTAAAGTGTTATGAAAAAAAAGGCTGTTGGGGGCTAGGGAGTATCGAGTTGATCATTATACATGAAGAAATAACCAATTTCATCGTTTGGTTTATGTTTTACACGCGTTTTAAATTTTATTGCCGAAATCGCTTTTTCTCGCCGAGATAAGCACGTTTTCTGAAATGCCGCTCTCCCGTCACTCTGGTTAAAGTGTTATGAAAAAAAAGGCTGTTGGGGGCTAGGGAGTATCGAGTTGATCATTATACATGAAGAAATAACCAATTTCATCGTTTGGTTTATGTTTTACACGCGTTTTAAATTTTATTGCCGAAATCGCTTTTTCTCGCCGAGATAAGCACGTTTTCTGAAATGCCGCTCTCCCGTCACTCTGGTTAAAGTGTTATGAAAAAAAAGGCTGTTGGGGGCTAGGGAGTATCGAGTTGATCATTATACATGAAGAAATAACCAATTTCATCGTTTGGTTTATGTTTTACACGCGTTTTAAATTTTATTGCCGAAATCGCTTTTTCTCGCCGAGATAAGCACGTTTTCTGAAATGCCGCTCTCCCGTCACTCTGGTTAAAGTGTTATGAAAAAAAAGGCTGTTGGGGGCTAGGGAGTATCGAGTTGATCATTATACATGAAGAAATAACCAATTTCATCGTTTGGTTTATGTTTTACACGCGTTTTAAATTTTATTGCCGAAATCGCTTTTTCTCGCCGAGATAAGCACGTTTTCTGAAATGCCGCTCTCCCGTCACTCTGGTTAAAGTGTTATGAAAAAAAAGGCTGTTGGGGGCTAGGGAGTATCGAGTTGATCATTATACATGAAGAAATAACCAATTTCATCGTTTGGTTTATGTTTTACACGCGTTTTAAATTTTATTGCCGAAATCGCTTTTTCTCGCCGAGATAAGCACGTTTTCTGAAATGCCGCTCTCCCGTCACTCTGGTTAAAGTGTTATGAAAAAAAAGGCTGTTGGGGGCTAGGGAGTATCGAGTTGATCATTATACATGAAGAAATAACCAATTTCATCGTTTGGTTTATGTTTTACACGCGTTTTAAATTTTATTGCCGAAATCGCTTTTTCTCGCCGAGATAAGCACGTTTTCTGAAATGCCGCTCTCCCGTCACTCTGGTTAAAGTGTTATGAAAAAAAAGGCTGTTGGGGGCTAGGGAGTATCGAGTTGATCATTATACATGAAGAAATAACCAATTTCATCGTTTGGTTTATGTTTTACACGCGTTTTAAATTTTATTGCCGAAATCGCTTTTTCTCGCCGAGATAAGCACGTTTTCTGAAATGCCGCTCTCCCGTCACTCTGGTTAAAGTGTTATGAAAAAAAAGGCTGTTGGGGGCTAGGGAGTATCGAGTTGATCATTATACATGAAGAAATAACCAATTTCATCGTTTGGTTTATGTTTTACACGCGTTTTAAATTTTATTGCCGAAATCGCTTTTTCTCGCCGAGATAAGCACGTTTTCTGAAATGCCGCTCTCCCGTCACTCTGGTTAAAGTGTTATGAAAAAAAAGGCTGTTGGGGGCTAGGGAGTATCGAGTTGATCATTATACATGAAGAAATAACCAATTTCATCGTTTGGTTTATGTTTTACACGCGTTTTAAATTTTATTGCCGAAATCGCTTTTTCTCGCCGAGATAAGCACGTTTTCTGAAATGCCGCTCTCCCGTCACTCTGGTTAAAGTGTTATGAAAAAAAAGGCTGTTGGGGGCTAGGGAGTATCGAGTTGATCATTATACATGAAGAAATAACCAATTTCATCGTTTGGTTTATGTTTTACACGCGTTTTAAATTTTATTGCCGAAATCGCTTTTTCTCGCCGAGATAAGCACGTTTTCTGAAATGCCGCTCTCCCGTCACTCTGGTTAAAGTGTTATGAAAAAAAAGGCTGTTGGGGGCTAGGGAGTATCGAGTTGATCATTATACATGAAGAAATAACCAATTTCATCGTTTGGTTTATGTTTTACACGCGTTTTAAATTTTATTGCCGAAATCGCTTTTTCTCGCCGAGATAAGCACGTTTTCTGAAATGCCGCTCTCCCGTCACTCTGGTTAAAGTGTTATGAAAAAAAAGGCTGTTGGGGGCTAGGGAGTATCGAGTTGATCATTATACATGAAGAAATAACCAATTTCATCGTTTGGTTTATGTTTTACACGCGTTTTAAATTTTATTGCCGAAATCGCTTTTTCTCGCCGAGATAAGCACGTTTTCTGAAATGCCGCTCTCCCGTCACTCTGGTTAAAGTGTTATGAAAAAAAAGGCTGTTGGGGGCTAGGGAGTATCGAGTTGATCATTATACATGAAGAAATAACCAATTTCATCGTTTGGTTTATGTTTTACACGCGTTTTAAATTTTATTGCCGAAATCGCTTTTTCTCGCCGAGATAAGCACGTTTTCTGAAATGCCGCTCTCCCGTCACTCTGGTTAAAGTGTTATGAAAAAAAAGGCTGTTGGGGGCTAGGGAGTATCGAGTTGATCATTATACATGAAGAAATAACCAATTTCATCGTTTGGTTTATGTTTTACACGCGTTTTAAATTTTATTGCCGAAATCGCTTTTTCTCGCCGAGATAAGCACGTTTTCTGAAATGCCGCTCTCCCGTCACTCTGGTTAAAGTGTTATGAAAAAAAAGGCTGTTGGGGGCTAGGGAGTATCGAGTTGATCATTATACATGAAGAAATAACCAATTTCATCGTTTGGTTTATGTTTTACACGCGTTTTAAATTTTATTGCCGAAATCGCTTTTTCTCGCCGAGATAAGCACGTTTTCTGAAATGCCGCTCTCCCGTCACTCTGGTTAAAGTGTTATGAAAAAAAAGGCTGTTGGGGGCTAGGGAGTATCGAGTTGATCATTATACATGAAGAAATAACCAATTTCATCGTTTGGTTTATGTTTTACACGCGTTTTAAATTTTATTGCCGAAATCGCTTTTTCTCGCCGAGATAAGCACGTTTTCTGAAATGCCGCTCTCCCGTCACTCTGGTTAAAGTGTTATGAAAAAAAAGGCTGTTGGGGGCTAGGGAGTATCGAGTTGATCATTATACATGAAGAAATAACCAATTTCATCGTTTGGTTTATGTTTTACACGCGTTTTAAATTTTATTGCCGAAATCGCTTTTTCTCGCCGAGATAAGCACGTTTTCTGAAATGCCGCTCTCCCGTCACTCTGGTTAAAGTGTTATAAAAAAAAAGGCTGTTGGGGGCTAGGGAGTATCGAGTTGATCATTATACATGAAGAAATAACCAATTTCATCGTTTGGTTTATGTTTTACACGCGTTTTAAATTTTATTGCCGAAATCGCTTTTTCTCGCCGAGATAAGCACGTTTTCTGAAATGCCGCTCTCCCGTCACTCTGGTTAAAGTGTTATGAAAAAAAAGGCTGTTGGGGGCTAGGGAGTATCGAGTTGATCATTATACATGAAGAAATAACCAATTTCATCGTTTGGTTTATGTTTTACACGCGTTTTAAATTTTATTGCCGAAATCGCTTTTTCTCGCCGAGATAAGCACGTTTTCTGAAATGCCGCTCTCCCGTCACTCTGGTTAAAGTGTTATGAAAAAAAAGGCTGTTGGGGGCTAGGGAGTATCGAGTTGATCATTATACATGAAGAAATAACCAATTTCATCGTTTGGTTTATGTTTTACACGCGTTTTAAATTTTATTGCCGAAATCGCTTTTTCTCGCCGAGATAAGCACGTTTTCTGAAATGCCGCTCTCCCGTCACTCTGGTTAAAGTGTTATGAAAAAAAAGGCTGTTGGGGGCTAGGGAGTATCGAGTTGATCATTATACATGAAGAAATAACCAATTTCATCGTTTGGTTTATGTTTTACACGCGTTTTAAATTTTATTGCCGAAATCGCTTTTTCTCGCCGAGATAAGCACGTTTTCTGAAATGCCGCTCTCCCGTCACTCTGGTTAAAGTGTTATGAAAAAAAAGGCTGTTGGGGGCTAGGGAGTATCGAGTTGATCATTATACATGAAGAAATAACCAATTTCATCGTTTGGTTTATGTTTTACACGCGTTTTAAATTTTATTGCCGAAATCGCTTTTTCTCGCCGAGATAAGCACGTTTTCTGAAATGCCGCTCTCCCGTCACTCTGGTTAAAGTGTTATGAAAAAAAGGCTGTTGGGGGCTAGGGAGTATCGAGTTGATCATTATACATGAAGAAATAACCAATTTCATCGTTTGGTTTATGTTTTACACGCGTTTTAAATTTTATTGCCGAAATCGCTTTTTCTCGCCGAGATAAGCACGTTTTCTGAAATGCCGCTCTCCCGTCACTCTGGTTAAAGTGTTATGAAAAAAAACGCTGTTGGGGGCTAGGGAGTATCGAGTTGATCATTATACATGAAGAAATAACCAATTTCATCGTTTGGTTTATGTTTTACACGATGCTGAGCTCCAGCTGGAAGTGTAAACAGAACCGGGCTGGTTAAAAAAAGAACCGGGCGACCCGGTAAAATTGCTTAGCCGGGGCTCTGGAAGCCTAACACGGCGTGATCTTGTCCAAAAAGCCGCTGCTGAGCTCCAGCTGGAAGTGTAAAAAGAACCGGGCTGGTTAAAAAAAAGAACCGGGCGACCCGGTAAAATTGCTTAGCCGGGGCTCTGGAAGCCTAACACGGCGTGATCTTGTCCAAAAAGCCGCTGCTGAGCTCCAGCTGGAAGTGTAAAAAGAACCGGGCTGGTTAAAAAAAAGAACCGGGCGGCCCGGTAAAATTGCTTAGCCGGGGCTCTGGAAGCCTAACCCGGCGTGATACTGTGCAAAAAGCCGCTGCTGAGCTCCAGCTGGAAGTGTAAAAAAAACCGGGCTGGTTAAAAAAAAGAACCGGGCGACCCTGTAAAATTGCTTAGCCGGGGCTCTGGAAGCCTAACACGGCGTGATCTTGTCCAAAAACCCGCTGCTGAGCTCCAGCTGGAAGTGTAAAAAGAACCGGGCTGGTTAAAAAAAAGAACCGGGCGGGCCGGTAAAATTGCTTAGCCGGGGCTCTGGAAGCCTAACACGGCGTGATCTTGTCCAAAAAGCCGCTCGTGAGCTCCAGCTGGAAGTGTAAAAAGAACCGGGCTGGTTCAAAAAAAGAACCGGGCGGCCCGGTAGAATTGCTTAGCCGAGGTCCTGGAAGCCTAACCCGGCGTGATCTTGCGCAAAAAGCCGCTGCTGAGCTCCAGCTGGAAGTGTAAAAAGAACCGGGCTGGTTCAAAGAAAGAACCGGGCGGCCCGGTAAAATTGCTTAGCCGGGGTCCTGGAAGCCTAACGCGGCGTGATCTTGCCCGAAAGTCGGCCTCTATACTTCCATATTAGGTACCAGGCGCTCAGAGCCAACTTGGCAAAAATTTTCTAAGTGCCCACGGCTCTGCGGGGATTGTGCGTCCGACCCGCGCCGGTTCTCCAGCCGGCCTAAAATAACGCAAAACCAGCCTCTCCCCCTGGAGCTCACAGCCAAAGGCGAAACTTTTCTAACTGCCTACGGCTCTGCGGGCTTTTGAGTCCGCCCCGCGCCGGTTCGTCGGTCGGCCTCAAAAAGCGAAAAATCAGCCTCTCTCCCTGGAGCTCGACTCGAGTTGATCATTATACATGAAGAAATAACCAATTTCATCGTTTGGTTTATGTTTTACACGCGTTTTAAATTTTATTGCCGAAATCGCTTTTTCTCGCCGAGATAAGCACGTTTTCTGAAATGCCGCTCTCCCGTCACTCTGGTTAAAGTGTTATGAAAAAAAAGGCTGTTGGGGGCTAGGGAGTATCGAGTTGATCATTATACATGAAGAAATAACCAATTTCATCGTTTGGTTTATGTTTTACACGCGTTTTAAATTTTATTGCCGAAATCGCTTTTTCTCGCCGAGATAAGCACGTTTTCTGAAATGCCGCTCTCCCGTCACTCTGGTTAAAGTGTTATGAAAAAAAAGGCTGTTGGGGGCTAGGGAGTATCGAGTTGATCATGATACATGAAGAAATAACCAATTTCATCGTTTGGTTTATGTTTTACACGCGTTTTAAATTTTATTGCCGAAATCGCTTTTTCTCGCCGAGATAAGCACGTTTTCTGAAATGCCGCTCTCCCGTCACTCTGGTTAAAGTGTTATGAAAAAAAAGGCTGTTGGGGGCTAGGGAGTATCGAGTTGATCATTATACATGAAGAAATAACCAATTTCATCGTTTGGTTTATGTTTTACACGCGTTTTAAATTTTATTGCCGAAATCGCTTTTTCTCGCCGAGATAAGCACGTTTTCTGAAATGCCGCTCTCCCGTCACTCTGGTTAAAGTGTTATGAAAAAAAAGGCTGTTGGGGGCTAGGGAGTATCGAGTTGATCATTATACATGAAGAAATAACCAATTTCATCGTTTGGTTTATGTTTTACACGCGTTTTAAATTTTATTGCCGAAATCGCTTTTTCTCGCCGAGATAAGCACGTTTTCTGAAATGCCGCTCTCCCGTCACTCTGGTTAAAGTGTTATAAAAAAAAAGGCTGTTGGGGGCTAGGGAGTATCGAGTTGATCATTATACATGAAGAAATAACCAATTTCATCGTTTGGTTTATGTTTTACACGCGTTTTAAATTTTATTGCCGAAATCGCTTTTTCTCGCCGAGATAAGCACGTTTTCTGAAATGCCGCTCTCCCGTCACTCTGGTTAAAGTGTTATGAAAAAAAAGGCTGTTGGGGGCTAGGGAGTATCGAGTTGATCATTATACATGAAGAAATAACCAATTTCATCGTTTGGTTTATGTTTTACACGCGTTTTAAATTTTATTGCCGAAATCGCTTTTTCTCGCCGAGATAAGCACGTTTTCTGAAATGCCGCTCTCCCGTCACTCTGGTTAAAGTGTTATGAAAAAAAAGGCTGTTGGGGGCTAGGGAGTATCGAGTTGATCATTATACATGAAGAAATAACCAATTTCATCGTTTGGTTTATGTTTTACACGCGTTTTAAATTTTATTGCCGAAATCGCTTTTTCTCGCCGAGATAAGCACGTTTTCTGAAATGCCGCTCTCCCGTCACTCTGGTTAAAGTGTTATGAAAAAAAAGGCTGTTGGGGGCTAGGGAGTATCGAGTTGATCATTATACATGAAGAAATAACCAATTTCATCGTTTGTTGATCATTATACATGAAGAAATAACCAATTTCATCGTTTGGTTTATGTTTTACACGCGTTTTAAATTTTATTGCCGAAATCGCTTTTTCTCGCCGAGATAAGCACGTTTTCTGAAATGCCGCTCTCCCGTCACTCTGGTTAAAGTGTTATGAAAAAAAAGGCTGTTGGGAGCTAGGGAGTATCGAGTTGATCATTATACATGAAGAAATAACCAATTTCATCGTTTGGTTTATGTTTTACACGCGTTTTAAATTTTATTGCCGAAATCGCTTTTTCTCGCCGAGATAAGCACGTTTTCTGAAATGCCGCTCTCCCGTCACTCTGGTTAAAGTGTTATGAAAAAAAAGGATGTTGGGGGCTAGGGAGTATCGAGTTGATCATTATACATGAAGAAATAACCAATTTCATCGTTTGATTTATGTTTTACACGCGTTTTAAATTTTATTGCCGAAATCGCTTTTTCTCGCCGAGATAAGCACGTTTTCTGAAATGCCGCTCTCCCGTCACTCTGGTTAAAGTGTTATGAAAAAAAAGGCTGTTGGGGGCTAGGGAGTATCGAGTTGATCATTATACATGAAGAAATAACCAATTTCATCGTTTGGTTTATGTTTTACACGATGCTCAGCTCCAGCTGGAAGTGTAAAAAGAACCGGGCTGGTTAAAAAAAGAACCGGGCGACCCGGTAAAATTTCTTAGCCGGGGCTCTGGAAGCCTAACACGGCGTGATCTTGTCCAAAAAGCCGCTGCTGAGCTCCAGCTGGAAGTGTAAAAAGAACCGGGCTGGTTAAAAAAAAGAACCGGGCGACCCGGTAAAATTGCTTAGCCGGGGCTCTGGAAGCCTAACACGGCGTGATCTTGTCCAAAAAGCCGCTGCTGAGCTCCAGCTGGAAGTGTAAAAAGAACCGGGCTGGTTAAAAAAAAGAACCGGGCGACCCGGTAAAATTGCTTAGCCGGGGCTCTGGAAGCCTAACACGGCGTGATCTTGTCCAAAAAGCCGCTGCTGAGCTCCAGCTGGAAGTGTAAAAAAAACCGGGCTGGTTAAAAAAAAAGAACCGGGCGACCCGGTAAAATTGCTTAGCCGGGGCTCTGGAAGCCTAACCCGGCGTGATACTGTGCAAAAAGCCGCTGCTGAGCTCCAGCTGGAAGTGTAAAAAAAACCGGGCTGGTTAAAAAAAAAGAACCGGGCGACCCTGTAAAATTGCTTAGCCGGGGCTCTGGAAGCCTAACACGGCGTGATCTTGTCCAAAAACCCGCTGCTGAGCTCCAGCTGGAAGTGTAAAAAGAACCGGGCTGGTTAAAAAAAAGAACCGGGCGGGCCGGTAAAATTGCTTAGCCGGGGCTCTGGAAGCCTAACACGGCGTGATCTTGTCCAAAAAGCCGCTCGTGAGCTCCAGCTGGAAGTGTAAAAAGAACCGGGCTGGTTCAAAAAAAGAACCGGGCGGCCCGGTAGAATTGCTTAGCCGAGGTCCTGGAAGCCTAACCCGGCGTGATCTTGCGCAAAAAGCCGCTGCTGAGCTCCAGCTGGAAGTGTAAAAAGAACCGGGCTGGTTCAAAAAAAGAACCGGGCGGCCCGGTAAAATTGCTTAGCCGGGGTCCTGGAAGCCTAACGCGGCGTGATCTTGCCCGAAAGTCGGCCTCTATACTTCCATATTAGGTACCAGGCGCTCAGAGCCAACTTGGCAAAATTTTCTAAGTGCCCACGGCTCTGCGGGGATTGTGCGTCCGACCCGCGCCGGTTCTCCAGCCGGCCTAAAATAACGCAAAACCAGCCTCTCCCCCTGGAGCTCACAGCCAAAGGCGAAACTTTTCTAAGTGCCTACGGCTCTGCGGGCTTTTGAGTCCGCCCCGCGCCGGTTCGTCGGTCGGCCTCAAAAAGCGAAAAATCAGCCTCTCTCCCTGGAGCTCGACTCGAGTTGATCATTATACATGAAGAAATAACCAATTTCATCGTTTGGTTTATGTTTTACACGCGTTTTAAATTTTATTGCCGAAATCGCTTTTTCTCGCCGAGATAAGCACGTTTTCTGAAATGCCGCTCTCCCGTCACTCTGGTTAAAGTGTTATGAAAAAAAAGGCTGTTGGGGGCTAGGGAGTATCGAGTTGATCATTATACATGAAGAAATAACCAATTTCATCGTTTGGTTTATGTTTTACACGCGTTTTAAATTGTATTGCCGAAATCGCTTTTTCTCGCCGAGATAAGCACGTTTTCTGAAATGCCGCTCTCCCGTCACTCTGGTTAAAGTGTTATGAAAAAAAAGGCTGTTGGGGGCTAGGGAGTATCGAGTTGATCATTATACATGAAGAAATAACCAATTTCATCGTTTGGTTTATGTTTTACACGCGTTTTAAATTTTATTGCCGAAATCGCTTTTTCTCGCCGAGATAAGCACGTTTTCTGAAATGCCGCTCTCCCGTCACTCTGGTTAAAGTGTTATGAAAAAAAAAGGCTGTTGGGGGCTAGGGAGTATCGAGTTGATCATTATACATGAAGAAATAACCAATTTCATCGTTTGGTTTATGTTTTACACGCGTTTTAAATTTTATTGCCGAAATCGCTTTTTCTCGCCGAGATAGGCACGTTTTCTGAAATGCCGCTGTCCCGTCACTCTGGTTAAAGTGTTATGAAAAAAAAGGCTGTTGGGGGCTAGGGAGTATCGAGTTGATCATTATACATGAAGAAATAACCAATTTCATCGTTTGGTTTATGTTTTACACGCGTTTTAAATTTTATTGCCGAAATCGCTTTTTCTCGCCGAGATAAGCACGTTTTCTGAAATGCCGCTCTCCCGTCACTCTGGTTAAAGTGTTATGAAAAAAAAGGCTGTTGGGGGCTAGGGAGTATCGAGTTGATCATTATACATGAAGAAATAACCAATTTCATCGTTTGGTTTATGTTTTACACGCGTTTTAAATTTTATTGCCGAAATCGCTTTTTCTCGCCGAGATAAGCACGTTTTCTGAAATGCCGCTCTCCCGTCACTCTGGTTAAAGTGTTATGAAAAAAAAGGCTGTTGGGGGCTAGGGAGTATCGAGTTGATCATTATACATGAAGAAATAACCAATTTCATCGTTTGGTTTATGTTTTACACGCGTTTTAAATTTTATTGCCGAAATCGCTTTTTCTCGCCGAGATAAGCACGTTTTCTGAAATGCCGCTCTCCCGTCACTCTGGTTAAAGTGTTATGAAAAAAAAGGCTGTTGGGGGCTAGGGAGTATCGAGTTGATCATTATACATGAAGAAATAACCAATTTCATCGTTTGGTTTATGTTTTACACGCGTTTTAAATTTTATTGCCGAAATCGCTTTTTCTCGCCGAGATAAGCACGTTTTCTGAAATGCCGCTCTCCCGTCACTCTGGTTAAAGTGTTATGAAAAAAAAGGCTGTTGGGGGCTAGGGAGTATCGAGTTGATCATTATACATGAAGAAATAACCAATTTCATCGTTTGGTTTATGTTTTACACGCGTTTTAAATTTTATTGCCGAAATCGCTTTTTCTCGCCGAGATAAGCACGTTTTCTGAAATGCCGCTCTCCCGTCACTCTGGTTAAAGTGTTATGAAAAAAAAGGCTGTTGGGGGCTAGGGAGTATCGAGTTGATCATTATACATGAAGAAATAACCAATTTCATCGTTTGGTTTATGTTTTACACGCGTTTTAAATTTTATTGCCGAAATCGCTTTTTCTCGCCGAGATAAGCACGTTTTCTGAAATGCCGCTCTCCCGTCACTCTGGTTAAAGTGTTATGAAAAAAAAGGCTGTTGGGGGCTAGGGAGTATCGAGTTGATCATTATACATGAAGAAATAACCAATTTCATCGTTTGGTTTATGTTTTACACGCGTTTTAAATTTTATTGCCGAAATCGCTTTTTCTCGCCGAGATAAGCACGTTTTCTGAAATGCCGCTCTCCCGTCACTCTGGTTAAAGTGTTATGAAAAAAAAGGCTGTTGGGGGCTAGGGAGTATCGAGTTGATCATTATACATGAAGAAATAACCAATTTCATCGTTTGGTTTATGTTTTACACGCGTTTTAAATTTTATTGCCGAAATCGCTTTTTCTCGCCGAGATAAGCACGTTTTCTGAAATGCCGCTCTCCCGTCACTCTGGTTAAAGTGTTATGAAAAAAAAGGCTGTTGGGGGCTAGGGAGTATCGAGTTGATCATTATACATGAAGAAATAACCAATTTCATCGTTTGGTTTATGTTTTACACGCGTTTTAAATTTTATTGCCGAAATCGCTTTTTCTCGCCGAGATAAGCACGTTTTCTGAAATGCCGCTCTCCCGTCACTCTGGTTAAAGTGTTATGAAAAAAAAGGCTGTTGGGGGCTAGGGAGTATCGAGTTGATCATTATACATGAAGAAATAACCAATTTCATCGTTTGGTTTATGTTTTACACGCGTTTTAAATTTTATTGCCGAAATCGCTTTTTCTCGCCGAGATAAGCACGTTTTCTGAAATGCCGCTCTCCCGTCACTCTGGTTAAAGTGTTATGAAAAAAAAGGCTGTTGGGGGCTAGGGAGTATCGAGTTGATCATTATACATGAAGAAATAACCAATTTCATCGTTTGGTTTATGTTTTACACGCGTTTTAAATTTTATTGCCGAAATCGCTTTTTCTCGCCGAGATAAGCACGTTTTCTGAAATGCCGCTCTCCCGTCACTCTGGTTAAAGTGTTATGAAAAAAAAGGCTGTTGGGGGCTAGGGAGTATCGAGTTGATCATTATACATGAAGAAATAACCAATTTCATCGTTTGGTTTATGTTTTACACGCGTTTTAAATTTTATTGCCGAAATCGCTTTTTCTCGCCGAGATAAGCACGTTTTCTGAAATGCCGCTCTCCCGTCACTCTGGTTAAAGTGTTATGAAAAAAAAGGCTGTTGGGGGCTAGGGAGTATCGAGTTGATCATTATACATGAAGAAATAACCAATTTCATCGTTTGGTTTATGTTTTACACGCGTTTTAAATTTTATTGCCGAAATCGCTTTTTCTCGCCGAGATAAGCACGTTTTCTGAAATGCCGCTCTCCCGTCACTCTGGTTAAAGTGTTATGAAAAAAAAGGCTGTTGGGGGCTAGGGAGTATCGAGTTGATCATTATACATGAAGAAATAACCAATTTCATCGTTTGGTTTATGTTTTACACGCGTTTTAAATTTTATTGCCGAAATCGCTTTTTCTCGCCGAGATAAGCACGTTTTCTGAAATGCCGCTCTCCCGTCACTCTGGTTAAAGTGTTATGAAAAAAAAGGCTGTTGGGGGCTAGGGAGTATCGAGTTGATCATTATACATGAAGAAATAACCAATTTCATCGTTTGGTTTATGTTTTACACGCGTTTTAAATTTTATTGCCGAAATCGCTTTTTCTCGCCGAGATAAGCACGTTTTCTGAAATGCCGCTCTCCCGTCACTCTGGTTAAAGTGTTATGAAAAAAAAGGCTGTTGGGGGCTAGGGAGTATCGAGTTGATCATTATACATGAAGAAATAACCAATTTCATCGTTTGGTTTATGTTTTACACGCGTTTTAAATTTTATTGCCGAAATCGCTTTTTCTCGCCGAGATAAGCACGTTTTCTGAAATGCCGCTCTCCCGTCACTCTGGTTAAAGTGTTATGAAAAAAAAGGCTGTTGGGGGCTAGGGAGTATCGAGTTGATCATTATACATGAAGAAATAACCAATTTCATCGTTTGGTTTATGTTTTACACGCGTTTTAAATTTTATTGCCGAAATCGCTTTTTCTCGCCGAGATAAGCACGTTTTCTGAAATGCCGCTCTCCCGTCACTCTGGTTAAAGTGTTATGAAAAAAAAGGCTGTTGGGGGCTAGGGAGTATCGAGTTGATCATTATACATGAAGAAATAACCAATTTCATCGTTTGGTTTATGTTTTACACGCGTTTTAAATTTTATTGCCGAAATCGCTTTTTCTCGCCGAGATAAGCACGTTTTCTGAAATGCCGCTCTCCCGTCACTCTGGTTAAAGTGTTATGAAAAAAAAGGCTGTTGGGGGCTAGGGAGTATCGAGTTGATCATTATACATGAAGAAATAACCAATTTCATCGTTTGGTTTATGTTTTACACGCGTTTTAAATTTTATTGCCGAAATCGCTTTTTCTCGCCGAGATAAGCACGTTTTCTGAAATGCCGCTCTCCCGTCACTCTGGTTAAAGTGTTATGAAAAAAAAGGCTGTTGGGGGCTAGGGAGTATCGAGTTGATCATTATACATGAAGAAATAACCAATTTCATCGTTTGGTTTATGTTTTACACGCGTTTTAAATTTTATTGCCGAAATCGCTTTTTCTCGCCGAGATAAGCACGTTTTCTGAAATGCCGCTCTCCCGTCACTCTGGTTAAAGTGTTATGAAAAAAAAGGCTGTTGGGGGCTAGGGAGTATCGAGTTGATCATTATACATGAAGAAATAACCAATTTCATCGTTTGGTTTATGTTTTACACGCGTTTTAAATTTTATTGCCGAAATCGCTTTTTCTCGCCGAGATAAGCACGTTTTCTGAAATGCCGCTCTCCCGTCACTCTGGTTAAAGTGTTATGAAAAAAAAGGCTGTTGGGGGCTAGGGAGTATCGAGTTGATCATTATACATGAAGAAATAACCAATTTCATCGTTTGGTTTATGTTTTACACGCGTTTTAAATTTTATTGCCGAAATCGCTTTTTCTCGCCGAGATAAGCACGTTTTCTGAAATGCCGCTCTCCCGTCACTCTGGTTAAAGTGTTATGAAAAAAAAGGCTGTTGGGGGCTAGGGAGTATCGAGTTGATCATTATACATGAAGAAATAACCAATTTCATCGTTTGGTTTATGTTTTACACGCGTTTTAAATTTTATTGCCGAAATCGCTTTTTCTCGCCGAGATAAGCACGTTTTCTGAAATGCCGCTCTCCCGTCACTCTGGTTAAAGTGTTATGAAAAAAAAGGCTGTTGGGGGCTAGGGAGTATCGAGTTGATCATTATACATGAAGAAATAACCAATTTCATCGTTTGGTTTATGTTTTACACGCGTTTTAAATTTTATTGCCGAAATCGCTTTTTCTCGCCGAGATAAGCACGTTTTCTGAAATGCCGCTCTCCCGTCACTCTGGTTAAAGTGTTATGAAAAAAAAGGCTGTTGGGGGCTAGGGAGTATCGAGTTGATCATTATACATGAAGAAATAACCAATTTCATCGTTTGGTTTATGTTTTACACGCGTTTTAAATTTTATTGCCGAAATCGCTTTTTCTCGCCGAGATAAGCACGTTTTCTGAAATGCCGCTCTCCCGTCACTCTGGTTAAAGTGTTATGAAAAAAAAGGCTGTTGGGGGCTAGGGAGTATCGAGTTGATCATTATACATGAAGAAATAACCAATTTCATCGTTTGGTTTATGTTTTACACGCGTTTTAAATTTTATTGCCGAAATCGCTTTTTCTCGCCGAGATAAGCACGTTTTCTGAAATGCCGCTCTCCCGTCACTCTGGTTAAAGTGTTATGAAAAAAAAGGCTGTTGGGGGCTAGGGAGTATCGAGTTGATCATTATACATGAAGAAATAACCAATTTCATCGTTTGGTTTATGTTTTACACGCGTTTTAAATTTTATTGCCGAAATCGCTTTTTCTCGCCGAGATAAGCACGTTTTCTGAAATGCCGCTCTCCCGTCACTCTGGTTAAAGTGTTATGAAAAAAAAGGCTGTTGGGGGCTAGGGAGTATCGAGTTGATCATTATACATGAAGAAATAACCAATTTCATCGTTTGGTTTATGTTTTACACGCGTTTTAAATTTTATTGCCGAAATCGCTTTTTCTCGCCGAGATAAGCACGTTTTCTGAAATGCCGCTCTCCCGTCACTCTGGTTAAAGTGTTATGAAAAAAAAGGCTGTTGGGGGCTAGGGAGTATCGAGTTGATCATTATACATGAAGAAATAACCAATTTCATCGTTTGGTTTATGTTTTACACGCGTTTTAAATTTTATTGCCGAAATCGCTTTTTCTCGCCGAGATAAGCACGTTTTCTGAAATGCCGCTCTCCCGTCACTCTGGTTAAAGTGTTATGAAAAAAAAGGCTGTTGGGGGCTAGGGAGTATCGAGTTGATCATTATACATGAAGAAATAACCAATTTCATCGTTTGGTTTATGTTTTACACGCGTTTTAAATTTTATTGCCGAAATCGCTTTTTCTCGCCGAGATAAGCACGTTTTCTGAAATGCCGCTCTCCCGTCACTCTGGTTAAAGTGTTATGAAAAAAAAGGCTGTTGGGGGCTAGGGAGTATCGAGTTGATCATTATACATGAAGAAATAACCAATTTCATCGTTTGGTTTATGTTTTACACGCGTTTTAAATTTTATTGCCGAAATCGCTTTTTCTCGCCGAGATAAGCACGTTTTCTGAAATGCCGCTCTCCCGTCACTCTGGTTAAAGTGTTATGAAAAAAAAGGCTGTTGGGGGCTAGGGAGTATCGAGTTGATCATTATACATGAAGAAATAACCAATTTCATCGTTTGGTTTATGTTTTACACGCGTTTTAAATTTTATTGCCGAAATCGCTTTTTCTCGCCGAGATAAGCACGTTTTCTGAAATGCCGCTCTCCCGTCACTCTGGTTAAAGTGTTATGAAAAAAAAGGCTGTTGGGGGCTAGGGAGTATCGAGTTGATCATTATACATGAAGAAATAACCAATTTCATCGTTTGGTTTATGTTTTACACGCGTTTTAAATTTTATTGCCGAAATCGCTTTTTCTCGCCGAGATAAGCACGTTTTCTGAAATGCCGCTCTCCCGTCACTCTGGTTAAAGTGTTATGAAAAAAAAGGCTGTTGGGGGCTAGGGAGTATCGAGTTGATCATTATACATGAAGAAATAACCAATTTCATCGTTTGGTTTATGTTTTACACGCGTTTTAAATTTTATTGCCGAAATCGCTTTTTCTCGCCGAGATAAGCACGTTTTCTGAAATGCCGCTCTCCCGTCACTCTGGTTAAAGTGTTATGAAAAAAAAGGCTGTTGGGGGCTAGGGAGTATCGAGTTGATCATTATACATGAAGAAATAACCAATTTCATCGTTTGGTTTATGTTTTACACGCGTTTTAAATTTTATTGCCGAAATCGCTTTTTCTCGCCGAGATAAGCACGTTTTCTGAAATGCCGCTCTCCCGTCACTCTGGTTAAAGTGTTATGAAAAAAAAGGCTGTTGGGGGCTAGGGAGTATCGAGTTGATCATTATACATGAAGAAATAACCAATTTCATCGTTTGGTTTATGTTTTACACGCGTTTTAAATTTTATTGCCGAAATCGCTTTTTCTCGCCGAGATAAGCACGTTTTCTGAAATGCCGCTCTCCCGTCACTCTGGTTAAAGTGTTATGAAAAAAAAGGCTGTTGGGGGCTAGGGAGTATCGAGTTGATCATTATACATGAAGAAATAACCAATTTCATCGTTTGGTTTATGTTTTACACGCGTTTTAAATTTTATTGCCGAAATCGCTTTTTCTCGCCGAGATAAGCACGTTTTCTGAAATGCCGCTCTCCCGTCACTCTGGTTAAAGTGTTATGAAAAAAAAGGCTAGGGAGTATCGAGTTGATCATTATACATGAAGAAATAACCAATTTCATCGTTTGGTTTATGTTTACACGCGTTTTAAATTTTATTGCCGAAATCGCTTTTTCTCGCCGAGATAAGCACGTTTTCTGAAATGCCGCTCTCCCGTCACTCTGGTTAAAGTGTTATGAAAAAAAAGGCTGTTGGGGGCTAGGAGCTATCGAGTTGATCATTATACATGAAGAAATAACCAATTTCATCGTTTGGTTTATGTTTTACACGCGTTTTAAATTTTATTGCCGAAATCGCTTTTTCTCGCCGAGATAAGCACGTTTTCTGAAATGCCGCTCTCCCGTCACTCTGGTTAAAGTGTTATGAAAAAAAAGGCTGTTGGGGGCTAGGGACTATCGAGTTGATCATTATACATGAAGAAATAACCAATTTCATCGTTTGGTTTATGTTTTACACGCGTTTTAAATTTTATTGCCGAAATCGCTTTTTCTCGCCGAGATAAGCACGTTTTCTGAAATGCCGCTCTCCCGTCACTCTGGTTAAAGTGTTATGAAAAAAAAGGCTGTTGGGGGCTAGGGAGTATCGAGTTGATCATTATACATGAAGAAATAACCAATTTCATCGTTTGGTTTATGTTTTACACGCGTTTTAAATTTTATTGCCGAAATCGCTTTTTCTCGCCGAGATAAGCACGTTTTCTGAAATGCCGCTCTCCCGTCACTCTGGTTAAAGTGTTATGAAAAAAAAGGCTGTTGGGGGCTAGGGAGTATCGAGTTGATCATTATACATGAAGAAATAACCAATTTCATCGTTTGGTTTATGTTTTACACGCGTTTTAAATTTTATTGCCGAAATCGCTTTTTCTCGCCGAGATAAGCACGTTTTCTGAAATGCCGCTCTCCCGTCACTCTGGTTAAAGTGTTATGAAAAAAAAGGCTGTTGGGGGCTAGGGAGTATCGAGTTGATCATTATACATGAAGAAATAACCAATTTCATCGTTTGGTTTATGTTTTACACGCGTTTTAAATTTTATTGCCGAAATCGCTTTTTCTCGCCGAGATAAGCACGTTTTCTGAAATGCCGCTCTCCCGTCACTCTGGTTAAAGTGTTATGAAAAAAAAGGCTGTTGGGGGCTAGGGAGTATCGAGTTGATCATTATACATGAAGAAATAACCAATTTCATCGTTTGGTTTATGTTTTACACGCGTTTTAAATTTTATTGCCGAAATCGCTTTTTCTCGCCGAGATAAGCACGTTTTCTGAAATGCCGCTCTCCCGTCACTCTGGTTAAAGTGTTATGAAAAAAAAGGCTGTTGGGGGCTAGGGAGTATCGAGTTGATCATTATACATGAAGAAATAACCAATTTCATCGTTTGGTTTATGTTTTACACGCGTTTTAAATTTTATTGCCGAAATCGCTTTTTCTCGCCGAGATAAGCACGTTTTCTGAAATGCCGCTCTCCCGTCACTCTGGTTAAAGTGTTATGAAAAAAAAGGCTGTTGGGGGCTAGGGAGTATCGAGTTGATCATTATACATGAAGAAATAACCAATTTCATCGTTTGGTTTATGTTTTACACGCGTTTTAAATTTTATTGCCGAAATCGCTTTTTCTCGCCGAGATAAGCACGTTTTCTGAAATGCCGCTCTCCCGTCACTCTGGTTAAAGTGTTATGAAAAAAAAGGCTGTTGGGGGCTAGGGAGTATCGAGTTGATCATTATACATGAAGAAATAACCAATTTCATCGTTTGGTTTATGTTTTACACGCGTTTTAAATTTTATTGCCGAAATCGCTTTTTCTCGCCGAGATAAGCACGTTTTCTGAAATGCCGCTCTCCCGTCACTCTGGTTAAAGTGTTATGAAAAAAAAGGCTGTTGGGGGCTAGGGAGTATCGAGTTGATCATTATACATGAAGAAATAACCAATTTCATCGTTTGGTTTATGTTTTACACGCGTTTTAAATTTTATTGCCGAAATCGCTTTTTCTCGCCGAGATAAGCACGTTTTCTGAAATGCCGCTCTCCCGTCACTCTGGTTAAAGTGTTATGAAAAAAAAGGCTGTTGGGGGCTAGGGAGTATCGAGTTGATCATTATACATGAAGAAATAACCAATTTCATCGTTTGGTTTATGTTTTACACGCGTTTTAAATTTTATTGCCGAAATCGCTTTTTCTCGCCGAGATAAGCACGTTTTCTGAAATGCCGCTCTCCCGTCACTCTGGTTAAAGTGTTATGAAAAAAAAGGCTGTTGGGGGCTAGGGAGTATCGAGTTGATCATTATACATGAAGAAATAACCAATTTCATCGTTTGGTTTATGTTTTACACGCGTTTTAAATTTTATTGCCGAAATCGCTTTTTCTCGCCGAGATAAGCACGTTTTCTGAAATGCCGCTCTCCCGTCACTCTGGTTAAAGTGTTATGAAAAAAAAGGCTGTTGGGGGCTAGGGAGTATCGAGTTGATCATTATACATGAAGAAATAACCAATTTCATCGTTTGGTTTATGTTTTACACGCGTTTTAAATTTTATTGCCGAAATCGCTTTTTCTCGCCGAGATAAGCACGTTTTCTGAAATGCCGCTCTCCCGTCACTCTGGTTAAAGTGTTATGAAAAAAAAGGCTGTTGGGGGCTAGGGAGTATCGAGTTGATCATTATACATGAAGAAATAACCAATTTCATCGTTTGGTTTATGTTTTACACGCGTTTTAAATTTTATTGCCGAAATCGCTTTTTCTCGCCGAGATAAGCACGTTTTCTGAAATGCCGCTCTCCCGTCACTCTGGTTAAAGTGTTATGAAAAAAAAGGCTGTTGGGGGCTAGGGAGTATCGAGTTGATCATTATACATGAAGAAATAACCAATTTCATCGTTTGGTTTATGTTTTACACGCGTTTTAAATTTTATTGCCGAAATCGCTTTTTCTCGCCGAGATAAGCACGTTTTCTGAAATGCCGCTCTCCCGTCACTCTGGTTAAAGTGTTATGAAAAAAAAGGCTGTTGGGGGCTAGGGAGTATCGAGTTGATCATTATACATGAAGAAATAACCAATTTCATCGTTTGGTTTATGTTTTACACGCGTTTTAAATTTTATTGCCGAAATCGCTTTTTCTCGCCGAGATAAGCACGTTTTCTGAAATGCCGCTCTCCCGTCACTCTGGTTAAAGTGTTATGAAAAAAAAGGCTGTTGGGGGCTAGGGAGTATCGAGTTGATCATTATACATGAAGAAATAACCAATTTCATCGTTTGGTTTATGTTTTACACGCGTTTTAAATTTTATTGCCGAAATCGCTTTTTCTCGCCGAGATAAGCACGTTTTCTGAAATGCCGCTCTCCCGTCACTCTGGTTAAAGTGTTATGAAAAAAAAGGCTGTTGGGGGCTAGGGAGTATCGAGTTGATCATTATACATGAAGAAATAACCAATTTCATCGTTTGGTTTATGTTTTACACGCGTTTTAAATTTTATTGCCGAAATCGCTTTTTCTCGCCGAGATAAGCACGTTTTCTGAAATGCCGCTCTCCCGTCACTCTGGTTAAAGTGTTATGAAAAAAAAGGCTGTTGGGGGCTAGGGAGTATCGAGTTGATCATTATACATGAAGAAATAACCAATTTCATCGTTTGGTTTATGTTTTACACGCGTTTTAAATTTTATTGCCGAAATCGCTTTTTCTCGCCGAGATAAGCACGTTTTCTGAAATGCCGCTCTCCCGTCACTCTGGTTAAAGTGTTATGAAAAAAAAGGCTGTTGGGGGCTAGGGAGTATCGAGTTGATCATTATACATGAAGAAATAACCAATTTCATCGTTTGGTTTATGTTTTACACGCGTTTTAAATTTTATTGCCGAAATCGCTTTTTCTCGCCGAGATAAGCACGTTTTCTGAAATGCCGCTCTCCCGTCACTCTGGTTAAAGTGTTATGAAAAAAAAGGCTGTTGGGGGCTAGGGAGTATCGAGTTGATCATTATACATGAAGAAATAACCAATTTCATCGTTTGGTTTATGTTTTACACGCGTTTTAAATTTTATTGCCGAAATCGCTTTTTCTCGCCGAGATAAGCACGTTTTCTGAAATGCCGCTCTCCCGTCACTCTGGTTAAAGTGTTATGAAAAAAAAGGCTGTTGGGGGCTAGGGAGTATCGAGTTGATCATTATACATGAAGAAATAACCAATTTCATCGTTTGGTTTATGTTTTACACGCGTTTTAAATTTTATTGCCGAAATCGCTTTTTCTCGCCGAGATAAGCACGTTTTCTGAAATGCCGCTCTCCCGTCACTCTGGTTAAAGTGTTATGAAAAAAAAGGCTGTTGGGGGCTAGGGAGTATCGAGTTGATCATTATACATGAAGAAATAACCAATTTCATCGTTTGGTTTATGTTTTACACGCGTTTTAAATTTTATTGCCGAAATCGCTTTTTCTCGCCGAGATAAGCACGTTTTCTGAAATGCCGCTCTCCCGTCACTCTGGTTAAAGTGTTATGAAAAAAAAGGCTGTTGGGGGCTAGGGAGTATCGAGTTGATCATTATACATGAAGAAATAACCAATTTCATCGTTTGGTTTATGTTTTACACGCGTTTTAAATTTTATTGCCGAAATCGCTTTTTCTCGCCGAGATAAGCACGTTTTCTGAAATGCCGCTCTCCCGTCACTCTGGTTAAAGTGTTATGAAAAAAAAGGCTGTTGGGGGCTAGGGAGTATCGAGTTGATCATTATACATGAAGAAATAACCAATTTCATCGTTTGGTTTATGTTTTACACGCGTTTTAAATTTTATTGCCGAAATCGCTTTTTCTCGCCGAGATAAGCACGTTTTCTGAAATGCCGCTCTCCCGTCACTCTGGTTAAAGTGTTATGAAAAAAAAGGCTGTTGGGGGCTAGGGAGTATCGAGTTGATCATTATACATGAAGAAATAACCAATTTCATCGTTTGGTTTATGTTTTACACGCGTTTTAAATTTTATTGCCGAAATCGCTTTTTCTCGCCGAGATAAGCACGTTTTCTGAAATGCCGCTCTCCCGTCACTCTGGTTAAAGTGTTATGAAAAAAAAGGCTGTTGGGGGCTAGGGAGTATCGAGTTGATCATTATACATGAAGAAATAACCAATTTCATCGTTTGGTTTATGTTTTACACGCGTTTTAAATTTTATTGCCGAAATCGCTTTTTCTCGCCGAGATAAGCACGTTTTCTGAAATGCCGCTCTCCCGTCACTCTGGTTAAAGTGTTATGAAAAAAAAGGCTGTTGGGGGCTAGGGAGTATCGAGTTGATCATTATACATGAAGAAATAACCAATTTCATCGTTTGGTTTATGTTTTACACGCGTTTTAAATTTTATTGCCGAAATCGCTTTTTCTCGCCGAGATAAGCACGTTTTCTGAAATGCCGCTCTCCCGTCACTCTGGTTAAAGTGTTATGAAAAAAAAGGCTGTTGGGGGCTAGGGAGTATCGAGTTGATCATTATACATGAAGAAATAACCAATTTCATCGTTTGGTTTATGTTTTACACGCGTTTTAAATTTTATTGCCGAAATCGCTTTTTCTCGCCGAGATAAGCACGTTTTCTGAAATGCCGCTCTCCCGTCACTCTGGTTAAAGTGTTATGAAAAAAAAGGCTGTTGGGGGCTAGGGAGTATCGAGTTGATCATTATACATGAAGAAATAACCAATTTCATCGTTTGGTTTATGTTTTACACGCGTTTTAAATTTTATTGCCGAAATCGCTTTTTCTCGCCGAGATAAGCACGTTTTCTGAAATGCCGCTCTCCCGTCACTCTGGTTAAAGTGTTATGAAAAAAAAGGCTGTTGGGGGCTAGGGAGTATCGAGTTGATCATTATACATGAAGAAATAACCAATTTCATCGTTTGGTTTATGTTTTACACGCGTTTTAAATTTTATTGCCGAAATCGCTTTTTCTCGCCGAGATAAGCACGTTTTCTGAAATGCCGCTCTCCCGTCACTCTGGTTAAAGTGTTATGAAAAAAAAGGCTGTTGGGGGCTAGGGAGTATCGAGTTGATCATTATACATGAAGAAATAACCAATTTCATCGTTTGGTTTATGTTTTACACGCGTTTTAAATTTTATTGCCGAAATCGCTTTTTCTCGCCGAGATAAGCACGTTTTCTGAAATGCCGCTCTCCCGTCACTCTGGTTAAAGTGTTATGAAAAAAAAGGCTGTTGGGGGCTAGGGAGTATCGAGTTGATCATTATACATGAAGAAATAACCAATTTCATCGTTTGGTTTATGTTTTACACGCGTTTTAAATTTTATTGCCGAAATCGCTTTTTCTCGCCGAGATAAGCACGTTTTCTGAAATGCCGCTCTCCCGTCACTCTGGTTAAAGTGTTATGAAAAAAAAGGCTGTTGGGGGCTAGGGAGTATCGAGTTGATCATTATACATGAAGAAATAACCAATTTCATCGTTTGGTTTATGTTTTACACGCGTTTTAAATTTTATTGCCGAAATCGCTTTTTCTCGCCGAGATAAGCACGTTTTCTGAAATGCCGCTCTCCCGTCACTCTGGTTAAAGTGTTATGAAAAAAAAGGCTGTTGGGGGCTAGGGAGTATCGAGTTGATCATTATACATGAAGAAATAACCAATTTCATCGTTTGGTTTATGTTTTACACGCGTTTTAAATTTTATTGCCGAAATCGCTTTTTCTCGCCGAGATAAGCACGTTTTCTGAAATGCCGCTCTCCCGTCACTCTGGTTAAAGTGTTATGAAAAAAAAGGCTGTTGGGGGCTAGGGAGTATCGAGTTGATCATTATACATGAAGAAATAACCAATTTCATCGTTTGGTTTATGTTTTACACGCGTTTTAAATTTTATTGCCGAAATCGCTTTTTCTCGCCGAGATAAGCACGTTTTCTGAAATGCCGCTCTCCCGTCACTCTGGTTAAAGTGTTATGAAAAAAAAGGCTGTTGGGGGCTAGGGAGTATCGAGTTGATCATTATACATGAAGAAATAACCAATTTCATCGTTTGGTTTATGTTTTACACGCGTTTTAAATTTTATTGCCGAAATCGCTTTTTCTCGCCGAGATAAGCACGTTTTCTGAAATGCCGCTCTCCCGTCACTCTGGTTAAAGTGTTATGAAAAAAAAGGCTGTTGGGGGCTAGGGAGTATCGAGTTGATCATTATACATGAAGAAATAACCAATTTCATCGTTTGGTTTATGTTTTACACGCGTTTTAAATTTTATTGCCGAAATCGCTTTTTCTCGCCGAGATAAGCACGTTTTCTGAAATGCCGCTCTCCCGTCACTCTGGTTAAAGTGTTATGAAAAAAAAGGCTGTTGGGGGCTAGGGAGTATCGAGTTGATCATTATACATGAAGAAATAACCAATTTCATCGTTTGGTTTATGTTTTACACGCGTTTTAAATTTTATTGCCGAAATCGCTTTTTCTCGCCGAGATAAGCACGTTTTCTGAAATGCCGCTCTCCCGTCACTCTGGTTAAAGTGTTATGAAAAAAAAGGCTGTTGGGGGCTAGGGAGTATCGAGTTGATCATTATACATGAAGAAATAACCAATTTCATCGTTTGGTTTATGTTTTACACGCGTTTTAAATTTTATTGCCGAAATCGCTTTTTCTCGCCGAGATAAGCACGTTTTCTGAAATGCCGCTCTCCCGTCACTCTGGTTAAAGTGTTATGAAAAAAAAGGCTGTTGGGGGCTAGGGAGTATCGAGTTGATCATTATACATGAAGAAATAACCAATTTCATCGTTTGGTTTATGTTTTACACGCGTTTTAAATTTTATTGCCGAAATCGCTTTTTCTCGCCGAGATAAGCACGTTTTCTGAAATGCCGCTCTCCCGTCACTCTGGTTAAAGTGTTATGAAAAAAAAGGCTGTTGGGGGCTAGGGAGTATCGAGTTGATCATTATACATGAAGAAATAACCAATTTCATCGTTTGGTTTATGTTTTACACGCGTTTTAAATTTTATTGCCGAAATCGCTTTTTCTCGCCGAGATAAGCACGTTTTCTGAAATGCCGCTCTCCCGTCACTCTGGTTAAAGTGTTATGAAAAAAAAGGCTGTTGGGGGCTAGGGAGTATCGAGTTGATCATTATACATGAAGAAATAACCAATTTCATCGTTTGGTTTATGTTTTACACGCGTTTTAAATTTTATTGCCGAAATCGCTTTTTCTCGCCGAGATAAGCACGTTTTCTGAAATGCCGCTCTCCCGTCACTCTGGTTAAAGTGTTATGAAAAAAAAGGCTGTTGGGGGCTAGGGAGTATCGAGTTGATCATTATACATGAAGAAATAACCAATTTCATCGGTTGGTTTATGTTTTACACCGTTTTAAATTTTTGCCTATCCTTTTCTCCCGAGAGAGCGAATCGCTTGTTGTCTCCGCCG
>NW_028232453.1:7500-30000 GCF_054491065.1 Syngnathus leptorhynchus | reverse complement strand
AAGGCGGGTGCCGAGTTCACCGGCCCCAAGCGACAACCGGTCACCGAGGCACCCGCCGAAGGCGGGTGCCGAGTTCACCGGCCCCAAGCGACAACCGGTCACCGAGGCACCCGCCGAAGGCGGGTGCCGAGTTCACCGGCCCCAAGCGACAACCGGTCACCGAGGCACCCGCCGAAGGCGGGTGCCGAGTTCACCGGCCCCAAGCGACAACCGGTCACCGAGGCACCCGCCGAAGGCGGGTGCCGAGTTCACTGGCCCCAAGCGACAACCGGTCACCGAGGCACCCGCCGAAGGCGGGTGCCGAGTTCACTGGCCCCAAGCGACAGCTGTCACCGAGGCACCCGCCTCCGGCGGGTGCCGAGTTCACCGGCCCCGAGCACCAGCGGTCAGCCACGGAGGGTGCTGGATCATCCATACTTCCATAGCTCCAGAGCTCCAGAGATCCATAGTTCCATAGCTCCATAGCCCCGGAGCTCCATAGCCCCGGAGCTCCATAGCTCCATAGCCCCGGAGCTCCATAGCCCCGGAGCTCCATAGCCCCGGAGCTCCATAGCTCCATAGCCCCGGAGCTCCATAGCCCCAGAGCTCCATAGCTCCATAGCCCCGGAGCTCCATAGCCCCAGAGCTCCATAGCTCCAGACTTCCATAGCCCCATAGCTCCATAGCTCCATACTTCCATAGCTCCAGCCGCGGAGGGTGCTGGCTGGTGGCTCCATAGCTCCATACTTCCATACTTGCAGCCACGGAGTTGGCTAAAATTGCACTAAGTGCGAAAGCCCATTCATTTACAACGGCGTGTCCGCCAGGCGGCGACATTTCCCCGTTACCGGTGGCTGCGCGGCGGGTGAGTGACAGAGCTTATCCGAGCGGCTGGAACTCTGCGCCGGCGTGGTCGAGCGTGAGGCCCCGGCCCTTTGGCTGCCTGGTACCTAAAACACTTCCATTGATCCAGCCACGGAGGGTGCTGGCTGGTGGCTCCATAGCTCCATAGCTCCATAGCACCAGAGCTCCATAGCTCCATAGCACCAGAGCTCCATAGCTCCATAGCACCAGAGCTCCATAGCTCCATAGCACCAGAGCTCCATAGCACCAGAGCTACATAGCTCCATAGCACCAGAGCTCCATAGCTCCATAGCACCAGAGCTCCATAGCTCCATAGCACCAGAGCTCCATAGCTCCATAGCACCAGAGCTCCATAGCTCCATAGCACCAGAGCTCCATAGCTCCATAGCTCCAGGGCTCCATAGCTCCATAGCTCCAGGGCTCCATAGCTCCAGGGCTCCAGGGCTCCATAGCTCCAGGGCTCCATAGCTCCATAGCACCAGAGCTCCATAGCTCCATAGCACCAGAGCTCCATAGCTCCATAGCACCAGAGCTCCATAGCTCCATAGCACCAGAGCTCCATAGCTCCAGAGCTCCATAGCTCCAGCCTGGGTGGCTGGTGGCTCCATAGCTCCATACTTCCATAGCTCTAAGTCAGAGAGTTGGCGAAAATTGCACTAAGTGCGAAAGCCCATTCATTTACAACGGCGTGTCCACAAGGCGGCGACATTTCCCCGTTACCGGTGGCTGCGCGGCGGGAGAGTGACAGAGCTCATCCGAGCGGCTGGAACTCTGCGCCGGCGTGGTCGAGCGTGAGGCCTCGGCACTTTGGCCGCCTGGTACCTAAACACTTCCATTGATCCAGCCACGGAGGGTGCTGGCTGGTGGCTCCATACCTCCATAGCTCCATACCTCCAGAGCTCCATAGCTCCATAGCACCAGAGCTCCATAGCTCCATAGCACCAGAGCTCCATAGCTCCATAGCACCAGAGCTCCAGAGCTCCATAGCACCAGAGCTCCAGAGCTCCATAGCACCAGAGCTCCATAGCTCCATAGCACCAGAGCTCCATAGCTCCATAGCACCAGAGCTCCATAGCTCCATAGCACCAGAGCTCCATAGCTCCATAGCACCAGAGCTCCATAGCTCCATAGCACCAGAGCTCCATAGCTCCATAGCACCAGAGCTCCATAGCTCCATAGCACCAGGGCTCCATAGCTCCATAGCTCCAGGGCTCCATAGCTCCATAGCTCCAGAGCTCCAGAGCTCCAGAGCTCCATAGCTCCATAGCTCCATACTTCCATAGCTCCGGAGCTCCATGGCTCCATACTTCCATAGCTCCAGCCTGGCTGGCTGGTGGCTCCATAGCTCCATACTTGCAGCCACGGAGCTGGCGAAAATTGCACTAAGTGCGAAAGCCCATTCATTTACAACGGCGTGTCCACAAGGCGGCGACATTTCCCCGTTACCGGTGGCTGCGCGGCGGGTGAGTGACAGAGCTTATCCGAGCGGCTGGAACTCTGCGCCGGCGTGGTCGAGAGTGAGGCCTCGGCCCTTTGGCTGCCTGGTACCTAAAACACTTCCATTGATCCAGCCTCGGAGGGTGCTGGCTGGTGGCTCCATACCTCCATAGCTCCATACCTCCAGAGCTCCATAGCTCCATAGCACCAGAGCTCCATAGCTCCATAGCACCAGAGCTCCATAGCTCCATAGCACCAGAGCTCCATAGCTCCATAGCACCAGAGCTCCATAGCACCAGAGCTCCATAGCTCCATAGCACCAGAGCTCCATAGCTCCATAGCACCAGAGCTCCATAGCTCCATAGCACCAGAGCTCCATAGCTCCATAGCACCAGAGCTCCATAGCTCCATAGCTCCATAGCTCCAGGGCTCCATAGCTCCATAGCTCCAGGGCTCCATAGCTCCAGGGCTCCAGGGCTCCATAGCTCCAGGGCTCCATAGCTCCAGGGCTCCAGGGCTCCATAGCTCCAGGGCTCCATAGCTCCAGGGCTCCAGGGCTCCATAGCTCCATACCTCCAGAGCTCCATACCTCCAGAGCTCCAGAGCTCCATAGCACCAGAGCTCCATGGCTTCAGAGCTCCATAGCACCATAGCTCCATACCTCCAGAGCTCCAGGGCTCCATAGCTCCATAGCTCCATAGCTCCATAGCTCCATACCTCCAGAGCTCCATAGCACCAGAGCTCCAGAGCTCCATAGCTCCAGCCTGGGTGGCTGGTGGCTCCATAGCTCCATACTTCCATAGCTCTAAGTCAGAGAGTTGGCGAAAATTGCACTAAGTGCGAAAGCCCATTCATTTACAACGGCGTGTCCACAAGGCGGCGACATTTCCCCGTTACCGGTGGCTGCGCGGCGGGAGAGTGACAGAGCTCATCCGAGCGGCTGGAACTCTGCGCCGGCGTGGTCGAGCGTGAGGCCTCGGCACTTTGGCCGCCTGGTACCTAAACACTTCCATTGATCCAGCCACGGAGGGTGCTGGCTGGTGGCTCCATACCTCCATAGCTCCATACCTCCAGAGCTCCAGAGCTCCATAGCACCAGAGCTCCATAGCTCCATAGCACCAGAGCTCCATAGCACCAGAGCTCCATAGCTCCATAGCACCAGAGCTCCATAGCTCCATAGCACCAGAGCTCCATAGCTCCATAGCACCAGAGCTCCATAGCACCAGAGCTCCATAGCTCCATAGCACCAGAGCTCCATAGCTCCATAGCACCAGCTCCATAGCTCCATAGCACCAGAGCTCCATAGCTCCATAGCACCAGAGCTCCATAGCTCCATAGCACCAGAGCTCCATAGCTCCATAGCACCAGAGCTCCATAGCTCCATAGCACCAGAGCTCCATAGCTCCATAGCTCCAGGGCTCCATAGCTCCAGGGCTCCAGGGCTCCAGGGCTCCATAGCTCCAGGGCTCCATAGCTCCAGGGCTCCAGGGCTCCATAGCTCCATACCTCCAGAGCTCCATAGCTCCATACTTCCAGAGCTCCATAGCTCCATAGCACCAGAGCTCCAGAGCTCCATAGCTCCATAGCACCAGAGCTCCATAGCACCAGAGCTCCATAGCTCCAGCCTGGGTGGCTGGTGGCTCCATAGCTCCATACTTCCATAGCTCCAGTCAGAGAGTTGGCGAAAATTGCACTAAGTGCGAAAGCCCATTCATTTACAAGGGCGTGTCCACAAGGCGGCGACATTTCCCCGTTACCGGTGGCTGCGCGGCAGGAGAGTGACAGAGCTTATCCGAGCGGCTGGAACTCTGCGCCGGCGTGGTCGAACGGCTGGCCTCGGTAGTTGAGGTACCAGGGGTGGGCCGGGGAGCTCCAGGCGGGTCTTGTGAGAGAGTGAAGCCGAGCGGCTGGAACTCTGGGCCGGCCTGGTCGAGCGGCTGGCCTCGGTAGTTGAGGTACCAGGGGCGGGCTGGGGAGCTCCAGGCGGGGCTTGTGAGAGAGTGAAGCCGAGCGGCTGGAACTCTGGGCCGGCGTGGTTGAGCCACGGAGGGTGCTGGCTGGTGGCTCCATAGCTCCATAGCTCCATAGCTCCATACTTCCATAGCTCCATACTTCCATAGCTCCAGACTTCCATAGCTCCATAGCTCCATAGCTCCATAGCTCCATAGCTCCATAGCACCAGAGCTCCAGAGCTCCATAGCACCAGAGCTCCAGAGCTCCATAGCTCCATAGCTCCATAGCCCCAGAGCTCCATAGCTCCATAGCTCCATAGCTCCAGAGCTCCATACTTCCATAGCTCCAGAGCTCCAGCCTGTCTGGTGGCTCCATAGCTCCATAGCTCCATACTTGCAGCCACGGAGCTGGCGAAAATTGCACTAAGTGCGAAAGCCCATTCATTTACAACGGCGTGTCCACAAGGCGGCGACATTTCCCCGTTACCGGTGGCTGCTTAGCGGGAGAGTGACAGAGCTTATCCGAGCGGCTGGAACTCTGGGCCGGCCTGGTCGAGCGGCTGGCCTCGGTAGTTGAGGTACCAGGGGCGGGCTGGGGAGCTCCAGGCGGGGCTTGTGAGAGAGTGTAGCCGAGCGGCTGGAACTCTGGGCCGGCGTGGTTGAGCAGCATGCCCGCGGAGGTGGCTCTTCCATAGGCACGGAGGGTGCTGGAGCTCCACACTTCCCTAGGCACGGAGGGTGCTGGAGCTCCACACTTCCATAGGCAGGGAGGGTGCTGGAGCTCCACACTTCCATAGGCAGGGAGGGTGCTGGAGCTCCACACTTCCATAGGCAGGGAGGGTGCTGGAGCTCCACACTTCCATAGGCAGGGAGGGTGCTGGAGCTCCACACTTCCATAGGCAGGGAGGGTGCTGGAGCTCCACACTTCCATAGGCAGGGAGGGTGCTGGAGCTCCACACTTCCATAGGCAGGGAGGGTGCTGGAGCTCCACACTTCCATAGGCAGGGAGGGTGCTGGAGCTCCACACTTCCATAGGCAGGGAGGGTGCTGGAGCTCCACACTTCCATAGGCAGGGAGGGTGCTGGAGCTCCACACTTCCATAGGCAGGGAGGGTGCTGGAGCTCCACACTTCCATAGGCAGGGAGGGTGCTGGAGCTCCACACTTCCATAGGCAGGGAGGGTGCTGGAGCTCCACACTTCCATAGGCAGGGAGGGTGCTGGAGCTCCACACTTCCATAGGCAGGGAGGGTGCTGGAGCTCCACACTTCCATAGGCAGGGAGGGTGCTGGAGCTCCACACTTCCATAGGCAGGGAGGGTGCTGGAGCTCCACACTTCCATAGGCAGGGAGGGTGCTGGAGCTCCACACTTCCATAGGCAGGGAGGGTGCTGGAGCTCCACACTTCCATAGGCAGGGAGGGTGCTGGAGCTCCACACTTCCATAGGCAGGGAGGGTGCTGGAGCTCCACACTTCCATAGGCAGGGAGGGTGCTGGAGCTCCACACTTCCATAGGCAGGGAGGGTGCTGGAGCTCCACACTTCCATAGGCAGGGAGGGTGCTGGAGCTCCACACTTCCATAGGCAGGGAGGGTGCTGGAGCTCCACACTTCCATAGGCAGGGAGGGTGCTGGAGCTCCACACTTCCATAGGCAGGGAGGGTGCTGGAGCTCCACACTTCCATAGGCAGGGAGGGTGCTGGAGCTCCACACTTCCATAGGCAGGGAGGGTGCTGGAGCTCCACACTTCCATAGGCAGGGAGGGTGCTGGAGCTCCACACTTCCATAGGCAGGGAGGGTGCTGGAGCTCCACACTTCCATAGGCAGGGAGGGTGCTGGAGCTCCACACTTCCATAGGCAGGGAGGGTGCTGGAGCTCCACACTTCCATAGGCAGGGAGGGTGCTGGAGCTCCACACTTCCATAGGCAGGGAGGGTGCTGGAGCTCCACACTTCCATAGGCAGGGAGGGTGCTGGAGCTCCACACTTCCATAGGCAGGGAGGGTGCTGGAGCTCCACACTTCCATAGGCAGGGAGGGTGCTGGAGCTCCACACTTCCATAGGCAGGGAGGGTGCTGGAGCTCCACACTTCCATAGGCAGGGAGGGTGCTGGAGCTCCACACTTCCATAGGCAGGGAGGGTGCTGGAGCTCCACACTTCCATAGGCAGGGAGGGTGCTGGAGCTCCACACTTCCATAGGCAGGGAGGGTGCTGGAGCTCCACACTTCCATAGGCAGGGAGGGTGCTGGAGCTCCACACTTCCATAGGCAGGGAGGGTGCTGGAGCTCCACACTTCCATAGGCAGGGAGGGTGCTGGAGCTCCACACTTCCATAGGCAGGGAGGGTGCTGGAGCTCCACACTTCCATAGGCAGGGAGGGTGCTGGAGCTCCACACTTCCATAGGCAGGGAGGGTGCTGGAGCTCCACACTTCCATAGGCAGGGAGGGTGCTGGAGCTCCACACTTCCATAGGCAGGGAGGGTGCTGGAGCTCCACACTTCCATAGGCAGGGAGGGTGCTGGAGCTCCACACTTCCATAGGCAGGGAGGGTGCTGGAGCTCCACACTTCCATAGGCAGGGAGGGTGCTGGAGCTCCACACTTCCATAGGCAGGGAGGGTGCTGGAGCTCCACACTTCCATAGGCAGGGAGGGTGCTGGAGCTCCACACTTCCATAGGCAGGGAGGGTGCTGGAGCTCCACACTTCCATAGGCAGGGAGGGTGCTGGAGCTCCACACTTCCATAGGCAGGGAGGGTGCTGGAGCTCCACACTTCCATAGGCAGGGAGGGTGCTGGAGCTCCACACTTCCATAGGCAGGGAGGGTGCTGGAGCTCCACACTTCCATAGGCAGGGAGGGTGCTGGAGCTCCACACTTCCATAGGCAGGGAGGGTGCTGGAGCTCCACACTTCCATAGGCAGGGAGGGTGCTGGAGCTCCACACTTCCATAGGCAGGGAGGGTGCTGGAGCTCCACACTTCCATAGGCAGGGAGGGTGCTGGAGCTCCACACTTCCATAGGCAGGGAGGGTGCTGGAGCTCCACACTTCCATAGGCAGGGAGGGTGCTGGAGCTCCACACTTCCATAGGCAGGGAGGGTGCTGGAGCTCCACACTTCCATAGGCAGGGAGGGTGCTGGAGCTCCACACTTCCATAGGCAGGGAGGGTGCTGGAGCTCCACACTTCCATAGGCAGGGAGGGTGCTGGAGCTCCACACTTCCATAGGCAGGGAGGGTGCTGGAGCTCCACACTTCCATAGGCAGGGAGGGTGCTGGAGCTCCACACTTCCATAGGCAGGGAGGGTGCTGGAGCTCCACACTTCCATAGGCAGGGAGGGTGCTGGAGCTCCACACTTCCATAGGCAGGGAGGGTGCTGGAGCTCCACACTTCCATAGGCAGGGAGGGTGCTGGAGCTCCACACTTCCATAGGCAGGGAGGGTGCTGGAGCTCCACACTTCCATAGGCAGGGAGGGTGCTGGAGCTCCACACTTCCATAGGCAGGGAGGGTGCTGGAGCTCCACACTTCCATAGGCAGGGAGGGTGCTGGAGCTCCACACTTCCATAGGCAGGGAGGGTGCTGGAGCTCCACACTTCCATAGGCAGGGAGGGTGCTGGAGCTCCACACTTCCATAGGCAGGGAGGGTGCTGGAGCTCCACACTTCCATAGGCAGGGAGGGTGCTGGAGCTCCACACTTCCATAGGCAGGGAGGGTGCTGGAGCTCCACACTTCCATAGGCAGGGAGGGTGCTGGAGCTCCACACTTCCATAGGCAGGGAGGGTGCTGGAGCTCCACACTTCCATAGGCAGGGAGGGTGCTGGAGCTCCACACTTCCATAGGCAGGGAGGGTGCTGGAGCTCCACACTTCCATAGGCAGGGAGGGTGCTGGAGCTCCACACTTCCATAGGCAGGGAGGGTGCTGGAGCTCCACACTTCCATAGGCAGGGAGGGTGCTGGAGCTCCACACTTCCATAGGCAGGGAGGGTGCTGGAGCTCCACACTTCCATAGGCAGGGAGGGTGCTGGAGCTCCACACTTCCATAGGCAGGGAGGGTGCTGGAGCTCCACACTTCCATAGGCAGGGAGGGTGCTGGAGCTCCACACTTCCATAGGCAGGGAGGGTGCTGGAGCTCCACACTTCCATAGGCAGGGAGGGTGCTGGAGCTCCACACTTCCATAGGCAGGGAGGGTGCTGGAGCTCCACACTTCCATAGGCAGGGAGGGTGCTGGAGCTCCACACTTCCATAGGCAGGGAGGGTGCTGGAGCTCCACACTTCCATAGGCAGGGAGGGTGCTGGAGCTCCACACTTCCATAGGCAGGGAGGGTGCTGGAGCTCCACACTTCCATAGGCAGGGAGGGTGCTGGAGCTCCACACTTCCATAGGCAGGGAGGGTGCTGGAGCTCCACACTTCCATAGGCAGGGAGGGTGCTGGAGCTCCACACTTCCATAGGCAGGGAGGGTGCTGGAGCTCCACACTTCCATAGGCAGGGAGGGTGCTGGAGCTCCACACTTCCATAGGCAGGGAGGGTGCTGGAGCTCCACACTTCCATAGGCAGGGAGGGTGCTGGAGCTCCACACTTCCATAGGCAGGGAGGGTGCTGGAGCTCCACACTTCCATAGGCAGGGAGGGTGCTGGAGCTCCACACTTCCATAGGCAGGGAGGGTGCTGGAGCTCCACACTTCCATAGGCAGGGAGGGTGCTGGAGCTCCACACTTCCATAGGCAGGGAGGGTGCTGGAGCTCCACACTTCCATAGGCAGGGAGGGTGCTGGAGCTCCACACTTCCATAGGCAGGGAGGGTGCTGGAGCTCCACACTTCCATAGGCAGGGAGGGTGCTGGAGCTCCACACTTCCATAGGCAGGGAGGGTGCTGGAGCTCCACACTTCCATAGGCAGGGAGGGTGCTGGAGCTCCACACTTCCATAGGCAGGGAGGGTGCTGGAGCTCCACACTTCCATAGGCAGGGAGGGTGCTGGAGCTCCACACTTCCATAGGCAGGGAGGGTGCTGGAGCTCCACACTTCCATAGGCAGGGAGGGTGCTGGAGCTCCACACTTCCATAGGCAGGGAGGGTGCTGGAGCTCCACACTTCCATAGGCAGGGAGGGTGCTGGAGCTCCACACTTCCATAGGCAGGGAGGGTGCTGGAGCTCCACACTTCCATAGGCAGGGAGGGTGCTGGAGCTCCACACTTCCATAGGCAGGGAGGGTGCTGGAGCTCCACACTTCCATAGGCAGGGAGGGTGCTGGAGCTCCACACTTCCATAGGCAGGGAGGGTGCTGGAGCTCCACACTTCCATAGGCAGGGAGGGTGCTGGAGCTCCACACTTCCATAGGCAGGGAGGGTGCTGGAGCTCCACACTTCCATAGGCAGGGAGGGTGCTGGAGCTCCACACTTCCATAGGCAGGGAGGGTGCTGGAGCTCCACACTTCCATAGGCAGGGAGGGTGCTGGAGCTCCACACTTCCATAGGCAGGGAGGGTGCTGGAGCTCCACACTTCCATAGGCAGGGAGGGTGCTGGAGCTCCACACTTCCATAGGCAGGGAGGGTGCTGGAGCTCCACACTTCCATAGGCAGGGAGGGTGCTGGAGCTCCACACTTCCATAGGCAGGGAGGGTGCTGGAGCTCCACACTTCCATAGGCAGGGAGGGTGCTGGAGCTCCACACTTCCATAGGCAGGGAGGGTGCTGGAGCTCCACACTTCCATAGGCAGGGAGGGTGCTGGAGCTCCACACTTCCATAGGCAGGGAGGGTGCTGGAGCTCCACACTTCCATAGGCAGGGAGGGTGCTGGAGCTCCACACTTCCATAGGCAGGGAGGGTGCTGGAGCTCCACACTTCCATAGGCAGGGAGGGTGCTGGAGCTCCACACTTCCATAGGCAGGGAGGGTGCTGGAGCTCCACACTTCCATAGGCAGGGAGGGTGCTGGCACATCCACACTTCCAGCCACGGAGCATGCTGGCACTTCCACCTTGCTTGCTAAGTCGGCGTGATCTTGCCCAAAAAGTCCCTCCTCACCTCCAGCTGGAAGTGGAAAAAAATCCTCCACCTGCTTGGCCGAGGTTCTGGAAGCCAGCAGCTCGCAGAATGTTGCCAAAGTTTCACTGGAAGGAAAAGAAAAGAGAAGACCGAGTGCGCATTTCACCTACCGCCGAATGTCCACAAGAGGGAAGTGTCACTCCGTCGCAGAATCTGCGCCGACGCACTCGGCACCCTTCGAATTTATGGTGCCGGTGCGGGTGTTCTGGGTGCAAAAAGGCCGCCCAAGTGGTAGAAAAAAATCAGACTTCGTCTCTTAGGTCGAAATTAATGCCAAGTTTTGAAATGCGCTGGCAGGGGTGGACCAGGGCCCGTTAGAAGTGCTTAGCCGAGGTCCTGGAAGCCTAACCCGGCGTGATCTTGTGCAAAAAGCCGCTGCTGAGCTCCAGCTGGAAGTGTAAAAAGAACCGGGCTGGATCAAAAAAAGAACCGGGCGGCCCGTTAAAATTGCTTAGCCGAGGTCCTGGAAGCCTAACCCGGCGTGATCTTGTGCAAAAAGCCGCTGCTGAGCTCCAGCTGGAAGTGGAAAAAGAACCGGGCTGGATCAAAAAAGAACCGGGCGACCCGTTAAAATTGCTTAGCCGAGGTCCTGGAAGCCTAACACGGCGTGTTCTTGTGCAAAAAGCCGCTCCCGAGCTCCAGCTGGAAGTGTAAAAAGAACCAGGCTGGATAAAAAAAAGAACCGGGCTGGATCAAAAAAGAACCGGGCGACCCGTTAAAATTGCTTAGCCGAGGTCCTGGAAGCCTAACACGGCGTGATCTTGTGCAAAAAGCCGCTCCCGAGCTCCAGCTGGAAGTGTAAAAAGAACCGGGCTGGATAAAAAAAGAACCGGGCTGGATCAAAAAAGAACCGGGCGGCCCGTTAAAATTGCTTAGCCGAGGTCCTGGAAGCCTAACACGGCGTGATCTTGTGCAAAAAGCCGCTCCCGAGCTCCAGCTGGAAGTGTAAAAAGAACCGGGCTGGATAAAAAAAAGAACCGGGCTGGATCAAAAAAGAACCGGGCGACCCGTTAAAATTGCTTAGCCGAGGTCCTGGAAGCCTAACACGGCGTGTTCTTGTGCAAAAAGCCGCTCCCGAGCTTCAGCTGGAAGTGTAAAAAGAACCGGGCTGGATAAAAAAAGAACCGGGCTGGATCAAAAAAGAACCGGGGGACCCGTTAAAATTGCTTAGCCGAGGTCCTGGAAGCCTAACCCGGCGTGATCTTGTGCAAAAAGCCGCTCCCGAGCTCCAGCTGGAAGTGTAAAAAGAACCGGGCTGGATAAAAAAAAGAACCGGGCTGGATCAAAAAAGAACCGGGCGACCCGTTAAAATTGCTTAGCCGAGGTCCTGGAAGCCTAACACGGCGTGATCTTGTGCAAAAAGCCGCTCCCGAGCTCCAGCTGGAAGTGTAAAAAGAACCGGGCTGGATAAAAAAAGAACCGGGCTGGATCAAAAAAGAACCGGGGGACCCGTTAAAATTGCTTAGCCGAGGTCCTGGAAGCCTAACCCGGCGTGATCTTGTGCAAAAAGCCGCTCCCGAGCTCCAGCTGGAAGTGTAAAAAGAACCGGGCTGGATCAAAAAAGAACCGGGCTGGATCAAAAAAGAACCGGGCGACCCGTTAAAATTGCTTAGCCGAGGTCCTGGAAGCCTAACCCGGCGTGATCTTGTGCAAAAAGCCGCTCCCGAGCTCCAGCTGGAAGTGTAAAAAGAACCGGGCTGGATAAAAAAAAGAACCGGGCTGGATCAAAAAAGAACCGGGCGACCCGTTAAAATTGCTTAGCCGAGGTCCTGGAAGCCTAACACGGCGTGATCTTGTGCAAAAAGCCGCTCCCGAGCTCCAGCTGGAAGTGTAAAAAGAACCGGGCTGGATAAAAAAAAGAACCGGGCTGGATCAAAAAAGAACCGGGCGACCCGTTAAAATTGCTTAGCCGAGGTCCTGGAAGCCTAACACGGCGTGATCTTGTGCAAAAAGCCGCTCCCGAGCTCCAGCTGGAAGTGTAAAAAGAACCGGGCTGGATAAAAAAAAGAACCGGGCTGGATCAAAAAAGAACCGGGCGACCCGTTAAAATTGCTTAGCCGAGGTCCTGGAAGCCTAACACGGCGTGTTCTTGTGCAAAAAGCCGCTCCCGAGCTCCAGCTGGAAGTGTAAAAAGAACCGGGCTGGATAAAAAAAGAACCGGGCTGGATCAAAAAAGAACCGGGCGACCCGTTAAAATTGCTTAGCCGAGGTCCTGGAAGCCTAACACGGCGTGTTCTTGTGCAAAAAGCCGCTCCCGAGCTCCAGCTGGAAGTGTAAAAAGAACCAGGCTGGATAAAAAAAAGAACCGGGCTGGATCAAAAAAGAACCGGGCGACCCGTTAAAATTGCTTAGCCGAGGTCCTGGAAGCCTAACACGGCGTGTTCTTGTGCAAAAAGCCGCTCCCGAGCTCCAGCTGGAAGTGTAAAAAGAACCAGGCTGGATAAAAAAAAGAACCGGGCTGGATCAAAAAAGAACCGGGCGACCCGTTAAAATTGCTTAGCCGAGGTCCTGGAAGCCTAACACGGCGTGATCTTGTGCAAAAAGCCGCTCCCGAGCTCCAGCTGGAAGTGTAAAAAGAACCGGGCTGGATAAAAAAAGAACCGGGCTGGATCAAAAAAGAACCGGGCGACCCGTTAAAATTGCTTAGCCGAGGTCCTGGAAGCCTAACACGGCGTGATCTTGTGCAAAAAGCCGCTCCCGAGCTCCAGCTGGAAGTGTAAAAAGAACCGGGCTGGATAAAAAAAGAACCGGGCTGGATCAAAAAAGAACCGGGCGACCCGTTAAAATTGCTTAGCCGAGGTCCTGGAAGCCTAACACGGCGTGTTCTTGTGCAAAAAGCCGCTCCCGAGCTCCAGCTGGAAGTGTAAAAAGAACCAGGCTGGATAAAAAAAAGAACCGGGCTGGATCAAAAAAGAACCGGGCGACCCGTTAAAATTGCTTAGCCGAGGTCCTGGAAGCCTAACACGGCGTGTTCTTGTGCAAAAAGCCGCTCCCGAGCTCCAGCTGGAAGTGTAAAAAGAACCAGGCTGGATAAAAAAAAGAACCGGGCTGGATCAAAAAAGAACCGGGCGACCCGTTAAAATTGCTTAGCCGAGGTCCTGGAAGCCTAACACGGCGTGATCTTGTGCAAAAAGCCGCTCCCGAGCTCCAGCTGGAAGTGTAAAAAGAACCGGGCTGGATAAAAAAAAGAACCGGGCTGGTTCAAAAAAGAACCGGGCAACCCGTTAAAATTGCTTCGCCGAGGTCCTGGAAGCCTAACCCGGCGTGATCTTGCCCGAAAGTCGGCCTCTATACTTCCATTTTAGGTACCAGGGGCTCATAGTGTACTTGGTCCCACTAGTCAGTGTACTCATCCAGTTACCCCCCGTTTTCCAAAACACCATCGGCACGTATAAGGGGGGGACTCCTGAGAGAGATGAGGTATATGGCAGCGCAACACCAATCCGCTCCGCGCTGGTTCCCATGTCGGCTACGGATGAATAAAACCAGCCTGTCCCCCCTGGAGCTCACGAGACACGGAATTTTTTCTAAGTGCCAACGGCTCTTCCGAGCAAACGTGTCCGCTCCGGCTGGTTCCCCCGTCGGCCTCGAATGACGAAAAATGCCGGTCTCCGCCCGGAGCTCATGACAAACGAAAAATTTTCTAAGTGCCAACGGCACTAGCGAGCGAATGTGTCCGCTCGGCGCTGGTTCCCGGGTCGAACCCGGAAGACGAAAAACGCCGCTCTCCGCCCGGAGCTCATGACAAACGAAAAATTTTCTAAGTGCCAACGGCACTAGCGAGCGAATGTGTCCGCTCGGCGCTGGTTCCCGGGTCGAACCCGGAAGACGAAAAACGCCGCTCTCCGCCCGGAGCTCATGACAAACGAAAATTTTTCTAAGTGCCAACGGCACTAGCGAGCGAATGTGTCCGCTCGGCGCTGGTTCCCGGGTCGAACCCGGAAGACGAAAAACGCCGGTCTCCGCCCGGAGCTCATGACAAACGAAAAATTTTCTAAGTGCCAACGGCACTAGCGAGCGAATGTGTCCGCTCGGCGCTGGTTCCCGGGTCGAACCCGGAAGACAAAAAACGCCGCTCTCCGCCCGGAGCTCATGACAAACGAAAAATTTTCTAAGTGCCAACGGCACTAGCGAGCGAATGTGTCCGCTCGGCGCTGGTTCCCGGGTCGAACCCGGAAGACGAAAAACGCCGCTCTCCGCCCGGAGCTCATGACAAACGAAAAATTTTCTAAGTGCCAACGGCACTAGCGAGCGAATGTGTCCGCTCGGCGCTGGTTCCCGGGTCGAACCCGGAAGACGAAAAACGCCGGTCTCCGCCCGGAGCTCATGACAAACGAAAAATTTTCTAAGTGCCAACGGCACTAGCGAGCGAATGTGTCCGCTCGGCGCTGGTTCCCGGGTCGAACCCGGAAGACGAAAAACGCCGGTCTCCGCCCGGAGCTCATGACAAACGAAAAATTTTCTAAGTGCCAACGGCACTAGCGAGCGAATGTGTCCGCTCGGCGCTGGTTCCCGGGTCGGACCCGGAAGACGAAAAACGCCGGTCTCCGCCCGGAGCTCATGACAAACGAAAAATTTTCTAAGTGCCAACGGCACTAGCGAGCGAATGTGTCCGCTCGGCGCTGGTTCCCGGGTCGGACCCGGAAGACGAAAAACGCCGGTCCTCGCCTGGAGGTCCCAGCAAAATCGGCGAAAAAACGACTAAGTGTCAACTTTCGAAAAAACGGCTAAGTGTCGACTTTCGAAAAAACGGCTAAGTGTCAACTTTCGAAAAAACGGCTAAGTGTCAACTTTCGAAAAAACGACTAAGTGCCCACGGCTCTGCGGGGCTTGTGAGTCCGCCCCGCGCCGGTTCGGCGGTCGGCCTCAAAAAGCAAAAAATCAGCCTCTCTCCCTGGAGCTCACCAAAAATTTGTCGAAATTTTTCTAAGTTCTCCTCGAGGTACCAGGGGGTGAGGTACCCGGGCTAAGGTGCAGTACCTTTTTTGGTCTTCAGGTGCGCCAGAGTACAATGAAATGGTCCCAGTAGTCAGTGTACTCATCGACTTTCCCCCCGTTTTCCAAAGCACCTCGTTTACGAGTATGGAGGAGATGGTGCTGGTCTCCCCACGGCGTCGGACACGCCGTCCTCGACAGCACAAGGTCGGATAGAAGACCTGGAAAGCGCCGTGGCACGCGCTGGAGGTGGGCACTTTGGCGAAAAAACGACTAAGTGTCAACTTTCGAAAAAACGACTAAGTGTCAACTTTCGAAAAAACGGCTAAGTGTCAACTTTCGAAAAAACGACTAAGTGTCACCTCTCTGAAAAAATGGCAAAGTGTCGCCTCTCTGAAAATTTTCTAAGTGCCCACGGCTCTGCGGGCTCGTGCATCCGAGCCGCGCCGGTTCTGCAACCGGCCTAGAATGACGAAAAATAACGGTCTCCTCCTGGAGCTCACAGCCAATTGTGGCGAAAAAGTGGCAAAGTGCCCACGGCTCTGCGGGCTCGTGCATCCGACCCGCGCCGGTTCTGCAGCCGGCCTAGAATGACGAAAAATAACGGTCTCCTCCTGGAGCTCACAGCCAACTTGGCAAAAAGTTTCTAAGTGCCCACGGCCCTGCCGAGCTTTGGCGTCCGCCCAGCGCCGGTTCCGCAGTCGGCCTCCAATGACGAAAAATAACGGTCTCCTCCTGGAGCTCACAGCCAACTTGGCAAAAAGTTTCTAAGTGCCCACGGCCCTGCCGAGCTTTGGCGTCCGCCCAGCGCCGGTTCCGCAGTCGGCCTCGAATGACGAAAAATAACGGTCTCCTCCTGGAGCTCACAGCCAACTTGGCAAAAAGTTTCTAAGTGCCCACGGCCCTGCCGAGCTTTGGCGTCCGCCCAGCGCCGGTTCCGCAGTCGGCCTCGAATGACGAAAAATAACGGTCTCCTCCTGGAGCTCACAGCCAACTTGGCAAAAAGTTTCTAAGTGCCCACGGCCCTGCCGAGCTTTGGCGTCCGCCCAGCGCCGGTTCCGCAGTCGGCCTCGAATGACGAAAAATAACGGTCTCCTCCTGGAGCTCACAGCCAACTTGGCAAAAAGTTTCTAAGTGCCCACGGCCCTGCCGAGCTTTGGCGTCCGCCCAGCGCCGGTTCCGCAGTCGGCCTCGAATGACGAAAAATAACGGTCTCCTCCTGGAGCTCACAGCCAACTTGGCAAAAAGTTTCTAAGTGCCCACGGCCCTGCCGAGCTTTGGCGTCCGCCCAGCGCCGGTTCCGCAGTCGGCCTCGAATGACGAAAAATAACGGTCTCCTCCTGGAGCTCACAGCCAACTTGGCAAAAAGTTTCTAAGTGCCCACGGCCCTGCCGAGCTTTGGCGTCCGCCCAGCGCCGGTTCCGCAGTCGGCCTCGAATGACGAAAAATAACGGTCTCCTCCTGGAGCTCACAGCCAACTTGGCAAAAAGTTTCTAAGTGCCCACGGCCCTGCCGAGCTTTGGCGTCCGCCCAGCGCCGGTTCCGCAGTCGGCCTCGAATGACGAAAAATAACGGTCTCCTCCTGGAGCTCACAGCCAACTTGGCAAAAAGTTTCTAAGTGCCCACGGCCCTGCCGAGCTTTGGCGTCCGCCCAGCGCCGGTTCCGCAGTCGGCCTCGAATGACGAAAAATAACGGTCTCCTCCTGGAGCTCACAGCCAACTTGGCAAAAAGTTTCTAAGTGCCCACGGCCCTGCCGAGCTTTGGCGTCCGCCCAGCGCCGGTTCCGCAGTCGGCCTCGAATGACGAAAAATAACGGTCTCCTCCTGGAGCTCACAGCCAACTTGGCAAAAAGTTTCTAAGTGCCCACGGCCCTGCCGAGCTTTGGCGTCCGCCCAGCGCCGGTTCCGCAGTCGGCCTCGAATGACGAAAAATAACGGTCTCCTCCTGGAGCTCACAGCCAACTTGGCAAAAAGTTTCTAAGTGCCCACGGCCCTGCCGAGCTTTGGCGTCCGCCCAGCGCCGGTTCCGCAGTCGGCCTCGAATGACGAAAAATAACGGTCTCCTCCTGGAGCTCACAGCCAACTTGGCAAAAAGTTTCTAAGTGTCACATCTCTGAAAAAACGGCTAAGTGTCGACTTTCGAAAAAACGGCAAAGTGTCACATCTCTGAAAAAACGGCTAAGTGTCGACTTTCGAAAAAACGGCTAAGTGTCAACTTTCGAAAAAACGGCTAAGTGTCGCCTCTCTGAAAAAACGGCAAAGTGTCAACTTTCGAAAAAACGACAGAGTGTCGCCTCTCTGAAAAAACGACTAAGTGTCGACTCTGAGAAAATGGCAAAGTGCCCACGGCTCTGCGGGCTCGTGCATCCGACCCGCGCCGGTTCCCCAGCCGGCCTGAAATAAGGCAAAACCAGCCTCTCCGCCTGGAGCTCAGAGCCAACTTGGCGAATATTTTCTAAGTGCCCACGGCTCTGCGTGGCTACGGCGTCTGCCCAGCGCCGGTTCCTGGGTCGAACCCCGAGGACGAGGAATGCCGGTCTCCGCCTGGAGGTCCCAGCTTAATCGGCGAAAATTTTCTAAGTGCCCACGGCTCTGCCGGGCTCGTGCATCCGACCCGCGCCGGTTCCCCAGCCGGCCTGAAATAAGGCAAAACCAGGCTCTCCCCCTGGAGCTCAGAGCCAATTGTGGCGAAAAAACGACTAAGTGTCAACTTTCGAAAAAACGACTAAGTGTCAACTTTCCAAAAAAACGGCTAAGTGTCGACTTTCGAAAAAACGGCTAAGTGTCAACTTTCGAAAAAACGACTAAGTGTCGCCTCTGAAAAAACGACTAAGTGTCGCCTCTCTGAAAAAACGACTAAGTGCCCACGGCTCTGCGGGGCTTGTGAGTCCGCCCCGCGCCGGTTCGGCGGTCGGCCTCAAAAAGCGAAAAATCAGCCTCTCTCCCTGGAGCTCACCAAAAATTTGTCGAAATTTTTCTAAGTTCTCCTCGAGGTACCAGGGGGTGAGGTACCCGGGCTAAGGTGCAGTACCTTTTTTGGTCTTCAGGTGCGCCAGAGTACAATGAAATGGTCCCAGTAGTCAGTGTACTCATCGACTTTCCCCCCGTTTTCCAAAGCACCCCGTTTACGAGTATGGAGGAGATGGTGCTGGTCTCCCCACGGCGTCGGACACGCCGTCCTCGACAGCACAAGGTCGGATAGAAGACCTGAAAAGCGCCGTGGCACGCGCTGGAGGTGTCACTGTGGCGAAAAAGTGACTAAGTGTCAACTTTCGAAAAAACGGCTAAGTGTCAACTTTCGAAAAAACGGCTAAGTGTCAACTTTCGAAAAAACGGCTAAGTGTCAACTTTCGAAAAAACGACTAAGTGTCGCCTCTCTGAAAAAACGGCAAAGTGTCAACTTTCGAAAAAACGACTAAGTGTCAACTTTCGAAAAAACGACTAAGTGTCACCTCTCTGAAAAAATGGCAAAGTGTCAACTGCGAATGTGGTGGTGCATGGAAGGAAGTGGAGGACGGCCGCCTCCTTAAACACAGGCCGAAGAGGAGCGTCAGGGCCGGCTCCTTAAACACGGACCGAGTGTCGCCCTTAACACAGACCAAGCGGAGGACGGCCGCCTCCCTAAATACAGGCCGAACCGGAGCGCGAGGGCCGCTCCTTAAACACGGACCGAGTGTCGCCCTTAACACAGACCAAGGGGAGGACGGCCGCCTCCTTAAACACAGGCCGGAGAGGAGCGTCAGGGCCAGGCTCCTCAAACATGGACCGAGTGTCGCCCTTAACACAGACCAAGGGGAGGACGGCCGCCTCCTTAAACACAGGCCGGAGAGGAGCGTCAGGGCCAGGCTCCTCAAACATGGACCGAGTGTCGCCCTTAACACAGACCAAGGGGAGGACGGCCGCCTCCTTAAACACAGGCCGGAGAGGAGCGTCAGGGCCAGGCTCCTCAAACATGGACCGAGTGTCGCCCTTAACACGGACCAAGGGGAGGACGGCCGCCTCCTTAAACACAGGCCGGAGAGGAGCGTCAGGGCCAGGCTCCTCAAACATGGACCGAGTGTCGCCCTTAACACGGACCAAGGGGAGGACGGCCGCCTCCTTAAACACAGGCCGGAGAGGAGCGTCAGGGCCAGGCTCCTCAAACATGGACAGAGTGTCGCCCTTAACACAGACCAAGCGGAGGACGGCCGCCTCCCTAAATACAGGCCGAACCGGAGCGCGAGTGTCGCTCCTTAAACACGGACCGAGTGGAGGACGGCCGCCTCCTTAAACACAGGCCGAACAAAATGACACAAAGTGTCAACTGCGAATGTTGTCCATCCAAGGAAGGAGCGTGATGCCCGGCCGGCTCCTTAAACACAGGCCGAGAGTCGCCCCGGACGGTCCGCCTCGCGGCGCCCGTCTGCTCGGATAAAATGACACAAAGTGTCAACTACGAATGTTGTCCATCCAAGGAGGGAGCGTGATGCCCGGCCGGCTCCGAAAACACAGGCCGAGAGTCGCCCCGGACGGTCCGCCTCGCGGCGCCCGTCTGCTCGGATAAAATGACACAAAGTGTCAACTGCGAATGTTGTCCATCCAAGGAAGGAGCGTGATGCCCGGCCGGCTCCTTAAACACAGGCCGAGAGTCGCCCCGGACGGTCCGCCTCGCGGCGCCCGTCTGCTCGGATAAAATGACACAAAGTGTCAACTACGAATGTTGTCCATCCAAGGAGGGAGCGTGATGCCCGGCCGGCTCCGAAAACACAGGCCGAGAGTCGCCCCGGACGGTCCGCCTCGCGGCGCCCGTCTGCTCGGATAAAATGACACAAAGTGTCAACTGCGAATGTTGTCCATCCAAGGAAGGAGCGTGATGCCCGGCCGGCTCCTTAAACACAGGCCGAGAGTCGCCCCGGACGGTCCGCCTCGCGGCGCCCGCCCGCTCGGATAAAATGACACAAAGTGTCAACTACGAATGTTGTCCATCCAAGGAAGGAGCGTGATGCCCGGCCGGCTCCTTAAACACAGGCCGAGAGTCGCCCCGGACGGTCGCCTCGCGGCGCCCGTCTGCTCGGATAAAATGACACAAAGTGTCAACTACGAATGTTGTCCATCCAAGGAGGGAGCGTGATGCCCGGCCGGCTCCTTAAACACAGGCCGAGAGTCGCCCCGGACGGTCCGCCTCGCGGCGCCCGTCTGCTCGGATAAAATGACACAAAGTGTCAACTGCGAATGTTGTCCATCCAAGGAAGGAGCGTGATGCCCGGCCGGCTCCTTAAACACAGGCCGAGAGTCGCCCCGGACGGTCCGCCTCGCGGCGCCCGCCCGCTCGGATAAAATGACACAAAGTGTCAACTACGAATGTTGTCCATCCAAGGAAGGAGCGTGATGCCCGGCCGGCTCCGAAAACACAGGCCGAGAGTCGCCCCGGACGGTCGCCTCGCGGCGCCCGTCTGCTCGGATAAAATGACACAAAGTGTCAACTACGAATGTTGTCCATCCAAGGAGGGAGCGTGATGCCCGGCCGGCTCCGAAAACACAGGCCGAGAGTCGCCCCGGACGGTCCGCCTCGCGGCGCCCGTCTGCTCGGATAAAATGACACAAAGTGTCAACTACGAATGTTGTCCATCCAAGGAGGGAGCGTGAGGCCCGGCCGGCTCCGAAAACACAGGCCGAGAGTCGCCCCGGACGGTCCGCCTCTCGAGGCGCCCGCCCGCTCGGATAAAATGACACAAAGTGTCAACTACGAATGTTGTCCATCCAAGGAGGGAGCGTGATGCCCGGCCGGCTCCGAAAACACAGGCCGAGATTCGACCCCGGACGGGCCGTCTTCTCCCGGCGCCCGCCCGCGTACGCCCCCCATCCCCGGTCGCCCGTCTGCTCCCGGCGGGCCTCCGAGTACCCCCTCACCCAACTGACCGACTGGCACTCATGACCCGCCTTGGTAGGGCCTCCATCGGCCTCGGCTCGTCCGACGTCGGGTGGACGGTTCCTACCCACTGCGGGTCGCACTCTAGCGCCCCGGCCGCCGCGTGAGCGTGCGCTCCCCGCGCCGCCCCGCAGGCCCCGGCGCGACCGTACTGCGGCGAGACCGAGACGACCCGGTTTGGCATCCATCCCACCTAGCCACGATCCACGGAGGCCGAGCGAGCGGCTGAGTGTCGGGCGCCGCGCGTGCGAGCGTCCGCCGGCCGCGCCGGTCCTTCCGCGAATGTCGTTTCTCAAACCCTCCGGCTTGATAGCGGCGGCACCACGGGAAGCCGTCCACACACACACCGTCCGACCTCTATCCGAAAAGCCTTCCCGACCAACCGCGGTCGCGGGGGCGTCTGTCGCTCCGCATCGGGGGGGCGTATGGCTTCCGCGCTACGCGCTGCGGGCTCGGGGGGGCCGCAACGGCTGAGTCTGACTCGGCCGGGGCGCAGCTTCCCTCCCGGCAGTCAGCAATAGTGCCGATCGCGCCTGCCACCAGCCCCCTCCCCGACGGGTTCGTCGGCGCCGGCTGGCCGCCGTCCGCCTTCGTTCCCCGAGGGTTCCCAACCAGCGCCGATCCAACTCCGCATCCTGGCCGCACGCAGTGCGTGCCTCGCGCGGGTAAGTCGCCGGCGCAGCGCCGCAGCTCCCGACCCCCGCGTACGGGAATAGTTGAGGGCCTCAGCGGGCCGCACCGACCGAGTCCGACTCGGGCCGGGGCGCAGATTCCCGCTTGGGTGACCGAACGTTCTCTGCTCGGGCCGGAGGGCCGACGCCCGTCCCCCCCCGTCGTCCCCCACGGACCGCCTCCGAGGCCACTTCGCACGGCTCATCCTCGGCTCCCTACCAATGCTTAATCGATGGGGCCGCCCGGCCGGATTCGCGCCACCCTGTCCACCGCGAGTCTCCCCAGACTAACCCGAGTTACCGCCCAGCTCGCCTAACCTTGCACTCGCTCTGCCAAACGGTCGTGTAGTCGGCGGGCCGTCCTACGGGTCGCCCTCCCTCCCCAAACGCGCGGCGGGATAGCGGCAAGGCGGCGGCGGCGGCCAGCGGCGTCGGGGCGCTCGCACCGGAGAAGAGGCGTCTTACGAGGCCGGGCGCAGCTCCCTCTCGTTTACTTGCTGAGTAGCGGCGCTCGAAGGTTCCGCGGCGAGCGCGGCTCATCCCATTGAATGTCCCTGCACCAGGCTCCATCGAAGGGCCGCCCGGCCGGATTCGCACCCCCCTGTCCACCGCGAAGTCCCCTCGACTAACCCGAGTTACCGCCCAGTTCGCCTAACCTTGCATCGCCCCGCCAAACGAGCGAGTTGTCGGCCGTCCTGCGGGTCGCCACCGGCCCCAAACGTGCGGAGGGA
>NW_028232452.1:20000-34765 GCF_054491065.1 Syngnathus leptorhynchus | reverse complement strand
TCCAGAGCTCCAGGGCTCCATAGCTCCATAGCTCCATAGCTCCATAGCTCCATACCTCCAGAGCTCCATAGCACCAGAGCTCCAGAGCTCCATAGCTCCAGCCTGGGTGGCTGGTGGCTCCATAGCTCCATACTTCCATAGCTCTAAGTCAGAGAGTTGGCGAAAATTGCACTAAGTGCGAAAGCCCATTCATTTACAACGGCGTGTCCACAAGGCGGCGACATTTCCCCGTTACCGGTGGCTGCGCGGCGGGAGAGTGACAGAGCTCATCCGAGCGGCTGGAACTCTGCGCCGGCGTGGTCGAGCGTGAGGCCTCGGCACTTTGGCCGCCTGGTACCTAAACACTTCCATTGATCCAGCCACGGAGGGTGCTGGCTGGTGGCTCCATACCTCCATAGCTCCATACCTCCAGAGCTCCAGAGCTCCATAGCACCAGAGCTCCATAGCTCCATAGCACCAGAGCTCCATAGCACCAGAGCTCCATAGCTCCATAGCACCAGAGCTCCATAGCTCCATAGCACCAGAGCTCCATAGCTCCATAGCACCAGAGCTCCATAGCACCAGAGCTCCATAGCTCCATAGCACCAGAGCTCCATAGCTCCATAGCACCAGCTCCATAGCTCCATAGCACCAGAGCTCCATAGCTCCATAGCACCAGAGCTCCATAGCTCCATAGCACCAGAGCTCCATAGCTCCATAGCACCAGAGCTCCATAGCTCCATAGCACCAGAGCTCCATAGCTCCATAGCTCCAGGGCTCCATAGCTCCAGGGCTCCAGGGCTCCATAGCTCCAGGGCTCCATAGCTCCAGGGCTCCAGGGCTCCATAGCTCCATACCTCCAGAGCTCCATAGCTCCATACTTCCAGAGCTCCATAGCTCCATAGCACCAGAGCTCCAGAGCTCCATAGCTCCATAGCACCAGAGCTCCATAGCACCAGAGCTCCATAGCTCCAGCCTGGGTGGCTGGTGGCTCCATAGCTCCATACTTCCATAGCTCCAGTCAGAGAGTTGGCGAAAATTGCACTAAGTGCGAAAGCCCATTCATTTACAAGGGCGTGTCCACAAGGCGGCGACATTTCCCCGTTACCGGTGGCTGCGCGGCAGGAGAGTGACAGAGCTTATCCGAGCGGCTGGAACTCTGCGCCGGCGTGGTCGAACGGCTGGCCTCGGTAGTTGAGGTACCAGGGGTGGGCCGGGGAGCTCCAGGCGGGTCTTGTGAGAGAGTGAAGCCGAGCGGCTGGAACTCTGGGCCGGCCTGGTCGAGCGGCTGGCCTCGGTAGTTGAGGTACCAGGGGCGGGCTGGGGAGCTCCAGGCGGGGCTTGTGAGAGAGTGAAGCCGAGCGGCTGGAACTCTGGGCCGGCGTGGTTGAGCCACGGAGGGTGCTGGCTGGTGGCTCCATAGCTCCATAGCTCCATAGCTCCATACTTCCATAGCTCCATACTTCCATAGCTCCAGACTTCCATAGCTCCATAGCTCCATAGCTCCATAGCTCCATAGCTCCATAGCACCAGAGCTCCAGAGCTCCATAGCACCAGAGCTCCAGAGCTCCATAGCTCCATAGCTCCATAGCCCCAGAGCTCCATAGCTCCATAGCTCCATAGCTCCAGAGCTCCATACTTCCATAGCTCCAGAGCTCCAGCCTGTCTGGTGGCTCCATAGCTCCATAGCTCCATACTTGCAGCCACGGAGCTGGCGAAAATTGCACTAAGTGCGAAAGCCCATTCATTTACAACGGCGTGTCCACAAGGCGGCGACATTTCCCCGTTACCGGTGGCTGCTTAGCGGGAGAGTGACAGAGCTTATCCGAGCGGCTGGAACTCTGGGCCGGCCTGGTCGAGCGGCTGGCCTCGGTAGTTGAGGTACCAGGGGCGGGCTGGGGAGCTCCAGGCGGGGCTTGTGAGAGAGTGTAGCCGAGCGGCTGGAACTCTGGGCCGGCGTGGTTGAGCAGCATGCCCGCGGAGGTGGCTCTTCCATAGGCACGGAGGGTGCTGGAGCTCCACACTTCCCTAGGCACGGAGGGTGCTGGAGCTCCACACTTCCATAGGCAGGGAGGGTGCTGGAGCTCCACACTTCCATAGGCAGGGAGGGTGCTGGAGCTCCACACTTCCATAGGCAGGGAGGGTGCTGGAGCTCCACACTTCCATAGGCAGGGAGGGTGCTGGAGCTCCACACTTCCATAGGCAGGGAGGGTGCTGGAGCTCCACACTTCCATAGGCAGGGAGGGTGCTGGAGCTCCACACTTCCATAGGCAGGGAGGGTGCTGGAGCTCCACACTTCCATAGGCAGGGAGGGTGCTGGAGCTCCACACTTCCATAGGCAGGGAGGGTGCTGGAGCTCCACACTTCCATAGGCAGGGAGGGTGCTGGAGCTCCACACTTCCATAGGCAGGGAGGGTGCTGGAGCTCCACACTTCCATAGGCAGGGAGGGTGCTGGAGCTCCACACTTCCATAGGCAGGGAGGGTGCTGGAGCTCCACACTTCCATAGGCAGGGAGGGTGCTGGAGCTCCACACTTCCATAGGCAGGGAGGGTGCTGGAGCTCCACACTTCCATAGGCAGGGAGGGTGCTGGAGCTCCACACTTCCATAGGCAGGGAGGGTGCTGGAGCTCCACACTTCCATAGGCAGGGAGGGTGCTGGAGCTCCACACTTCCATAGGCAGGGAGGGTGCTGGAGCTCCACACTTCCATAGGCAGGGAGGGTGCTGGAGCTCCACACTTCCATAGGCAGGGAGGGTGCTGGAGCTCCACACTTCCATAGGCAGGGAGGGTGCTGGAGCTCCACACTTCCATAGGCAGGGAGGGTGCTGGAGCTCCACACTTCCATAGGCAGGGAGGGTGCTGGAGCTCCACACTTCCATAGGCAGGGAGGGTGCTGGAGCTCCACACTTCCATAGGCAGGGAGGGTGCTGGAGCTCCACACTTCCATAGGCAGGGAGGGTGCTGGAGCTCCACACTTCCATAGGCAGGGAGGGTGCTGGAGCTCCACACTTCCATAGGCAGGGAGGGTGCTGGCACATCCACACTTCCAGCCACGGAGCATGCTGGCACTTCCACCTTGCTTGCTAAGTCGGCGTGATCTTGCCCAAAAAGTCCCTCCTCACCTCCAGCTGGAAGTGGAAAAAAATCCTCCACCTGCTTGGCCGAGGTTCTGGAAGCCAGCAGCTCGCAGAATGTTGCCAAAGTTTCACTGGAAGGAAAAGAAAAGAGAAGACCGAGTGCGCATTTCACCTACCGCCGAATGTCCACAAGAGGGAAGTGTCACTCCGTCGCAGAATCTGCGCCGACGCACTCGGCACCCTTCGAATTTATGGTGCCGGTGCGGGTGTTCTGGGTGCAAAAAGGCCGCCCAAGTGGTAGAAAAAAATCAGACTTCGTCTCTTAGGTCGAAATTAATGCCAAGTTTTGAAATGCACTGGCAGGGGTGGACCAGGGCCCGTTAGAAGTGCTTAGCCGAGGTCCTGGAAGCCTAACCCGGCGTGATCTTGTGCAAAAAGCCGCTGCTGAGCTCCAGCTGGAAGTGTAAAAAGAACCGGGCTGGATCAAAAAAAGAACCGGGCGGCCCTTTAAAATTGCTTAGCCGAGGTCCTGGAACCCTAACCCGGCGTGATCTTGTGCAAAAAGCCGCTGCTGAGCTCCAGCTGGAAGTGTAAAAAGAACCGGGCTGGTTCAAAAAAAGAACCGGGCGACCCGTTAGAAGTGCTTAGCCGAGGTCCTGGAAGCCTAACCCGGCGTGATCTTGTGCAAAAAGCCGCTGCTGAGCTCCAGCTGGAAGTGGAAAAAGAACCGGGCTGGATCAAAAAAGAACCGGGCGACCCGTTAAAATTGCTTAGCCGAGGTCCTGGAAGCCTAACACGGCGTGATCTTGTGCAAAAAGCCGCTCCCGAGCTCCAGCTGGAAGTGTAAAAAGAACCAGGCTGGATAAAAAAAAGAACCGGGCTGGATAAAAAAAAAGAACCGGGCGGCCCGTTAAAATTGCTTAGCCGAGGTCCTGGAAGCCTAACCCGGCGTGATCTTGTGCAAAAAGCCGCTCCCGAGCTCCAGCTGGAAGTGTAAAAAGAACCGGGCTGGATAAAAAAAGAACCGGGCTGGATCAAAAAAGAACCGGGCGACCCGTTAAAATTGCTTAGCCGAGGTCCTGGAAGCCTAACACGGCGTGTTCTTGTGCAAAAAGCCGCTCCCAAGCTCCAGCTGGAAGTGTAAAAAGAACCGGGCTGGATAAAAAAAAGAACCGGGCTGGATCAAAAAAGAACCGGGCGACCCGTTAAAATTGCTTAGCCGAGGTCCTGGAAGCCTAACACGGCGTGATCTTGTGCAAAAAGCCGCTCCCGAGCTCCAGCTGGAAGTGTAAAAAGAACCGGGCTGGATAAAAAAAGAACCGGGCTGGATAAAAAAAAGAACCGGGCGACCCGTTAAAATTGCTTAGCCGAGGTCCTGGAAGCCTAACACGGCGTGTTCTTGTGCAAAAAGCCGCTCCCGAGCTCCAGCTGGAAGTGTAAAAAGAACCAGGCTGGATAAAAAAAAGAACCGGGCTGGATCAAAAAAGAACCGGGCGACCCGTTAAAATTGCTTAGCCGAGGTCCTGGAAGCCTAACACGGCGTGATCTTGTGCAAAAAGCCGCTCCCGAGCTCCAGCTGGAAGTGTAAAAAGAACCAGGCTGGATAAAAAAAAGAACCGGGCTGGATAAAAAAAAAGAACCGGGTGGCCCGTTAAAATTGCTTAGCCGAGGTCCTGGAAGCCTAACCCGGCGTGATCTTGTGCAAAAAGCCGCTCCCGAGCTCCAGCTGGAAGTGTAAAAAGAACCGGGCTGGATAAAAAAAGAACCGGGCTGGATCAAAAAAGAACCGGGCGACCCGTTAAAATTGCTTAGCCGAGGTCCTGGAAGCCTAACACGGCGTGTTCTTGTGCAAAAAGCCGCTCCCAAGCTCCAGCTGGAAGTGTAAAAAGAACCGGGCTGGATAAAAAAAAGAACCGGGCTGGATCAAAAAAGAACCGGGCGACCCGTTAAAATTGCTTAGCCGAGGTCCTGGAAGCCTAACACGGCGTGATCTTGTGCAAAAAGCCGCTCCCGAGCTCCAGCTGGAAGTGTAAAAAGAACCGGGCTGGATAAAAAAAGAACCGGGCTGGATAAAAAAAAGAACCGGGCGACCCGTTAAAATTGCTTAGCCGAGGTCCTGGAAGCCTAACACGGCGTGTTCTTGTGCAAAAAGCCGCTCCCGAGCTCCAGCTGGAAGTGTAAAAAGAACCAGGCTGGATAAAAAAAAGAACCGGGCTGGATCAAAAAAGAACCGGGCGACCCGTTAAAATTGCTTAGCCGAGGTCCTGGAAGCCTAACACGGCGTGATCTTGTGCAAAAAGCCGCTCCCGAGCTCCAGCTGGAAGTGTAAAAAGAACCGGGCTGGATAAAAAAAGAACCGGGCTGGATAAAAAAAAGAACCGGGCGACCCGTTAAAATTGCTTAGCCGAGGTCCTGGAAGCCTAACACGGCGTGATCTTGTGCAAAAAGCCGCTCCCGAGCTCCAGCTGGAAGTGTAAAAAGAACCAGGCTGGATAAAAAAAAGAACCGGGCTGGATCAAAAAAGAACCGGGCGACCCGTTAAAATTGCTTAGCCGAGGTCCTGGAAGCCTAACACGGCGTGTTCTTGTGCAAAAAGCCGCTCCCGAGCTCCAGCTGGAAGTGTAAAAAGAACCAGGCTGGATAAAAAAAAAGAACCGGGCTGGTTCAAAAAAGAACCGGGCAACCCGTTAAAATTGCTTAGCCGAGGTCCTGGAAGCCTAACACGGCGTGTTCTTGTGCAAAAAGCCGCTCCCGAGCTCCAGCTGGAAGTGTAAAAAGAACCAGGCTGGATAAAAAAAAGAACCGGGCTGGATCAAAAAAGAACCGGGCGACCCGTTAAAATTGCTTAGCCGAGGTCCTGGAAGCCTAACACGGCGTGTTCTTGTGCAAAAAGCCGCTCCCGAGCTCCAGCTGGAAGTGTAAAAAGAACCAGGCTGGATAAAAAAAAGAACCGGGCTGGTTCAAAAAAGAACCGGGCAACCCGTTAAAATTGCTTAGCCGAGGTCCTGGAAGCCTAACACGGCGTGATCTTGTGCAAAAAGCCGCTCCCGAGCTCCAGCTGGAAGTGTAAAAAGAACCGGGCTGGATAAAAAAAGAACCGGGCTGGATAAAAAAAAAGAACCGGGCGACCCGTTAAAATTGCTTAGCCGAGGTCCTGGAAGCCTAACACGGCGTGATCTTGTGCAAAAAGCCGCTCCCGAGCTCCAGCTGGAAGTGTAAAAAGAACCAGGCTGGATAAAAAAAAGAACCGGGCTGGATCAAAAAAGAACCGGGCGACCCGTTAAAATTGCTTAGCCGAGGTCCTGGAAGCCTAACACGGCGTGTTCTTGTGCAAAAAGCCGCTCCCGAGCTCCAGCTGGAAGTGTAAAAAGAACCAGGCTGGATAAAAAAAAGAACCGGGCTGGATCAAAAAAGAACCGGGCGACCCGTTAAAATTGCTTAGCCGAGGTCCTGGAAGCCTAACACGGCGTGTTCTTGTGCAAAAAGCCGCTCCCGAGCTCCAGCTGGAAGTGTAAAAAGAACCAGGCTGGATAAAAAAAAGAACCGGGCTGGATCAAAAAAGAACCGGGCGACCCGTTAAAATTGCTTAGCTGAGGTCCTGGAAGCCTAACACGGCGTGATCTTGTGCAAAAAGCCGCTCCCGAGCTCCAGCTGGAAGTGTAAAAAGAACCGGGCTGGATAAAAAAAAAGAACCGGGCTGGTTCAAAAAAGAACCGGGCAACCCGTTAAAATTGCTTAGCCGAGGTCCTGGAAGCCTAACCCGGCGTGATCTTGCCCGAAAGTCGGCCTCTATACTTCCATTTTAGGTACCAGGGGCTATTAGTGTACTTGGTCCCACTAGTCAGTGTACTCATCCAGTTACCCCCCGTTTTCCAAAACACCATCGGCACGTATAAGGGGGGGACTCTTGAGAGAGATGAGGTATATGGCAGCGCAACACCAATCCGCTCCGCGCTGGTTCCCATGTCGGCTACGGATGAATAAAACCAGCCTGTCCCCCCTGGAGCTCACGAGACACGGAATTTTTTCTAAGTGCCAACGGCTCTTCCGAGCAAACGTGTCCGCTCCGGCTGGTTCCCCCGTCGGCCTCGAATGACGAAAAATGCCGGTCTCCGCCCGGAGCTCATGACAAACGAAAAATTTTCTAAGTGCCAACGGCACTAGCGAGCGAATGTGTCCGCTCGGCGCTGGTTCCCGGGTCGAACCCGGAAGACGAAAAACGCCGCTCTCCGCCCGGAGCTCATGACAAACGAAAAATTTTCTAAGTGCCAACGGCACTAGCGAGCGAATGTGTCCGCTCGGCGCTGGTTCCCGGGTCGAACCCGGAAGACGAAAAACGCCGCTCTCCGCCCGGAGCTCATGACAAACGAAAAATTTTCTAAGTGCCAACGGCACTAGCGAGCGAATGTGTCCGCTCGGCGCTGGTTCCCGGGTCGAACCCGGAAGACGAAAAACGCCGCTCTCCGCCCGGAGCTCATGACAAACGAAAAATTTTCTAAGTGCCAACGGCACTAGCGAGCGAATGTGTCCGCTCGGCGCTGGTTCCCGGGTCGAACCCGGAAGACGAAAAACGCCGCTCTCCGCCCGGAGCTCATTACAAACGAAAAATTTTCTAAGTGCCAACGGCACTAGCGAGCGAATGTGTCCGCTCGGCGCTGGTTCCCGGGTCGAACCCGGAAGACGAAAAACGCCGCTCTCCGCCCGGAGCTCATGACAAACGAAAAATTTTCTAAGTGCCAACGGCACTAGCGAGCGAATGTGTCCGCTCGGCGCTGGTTCCCGGGTCGAACCCGGAAGACGAAAAACGCCGCTCTCCGCCCGGAGCTCATGACAAACGAAAAATTTTCTAAGTGCCAACGGCACTAGCGAGCGAATGTGTCCGCTCGGCGCTGGTTCCCGGGTCGAACCCGGAAGACAAAAAACGCCGGTCTCCGCCCGGAGCTCATGACAAACGAAAAATTTTCTAAGTGCCAACGGCACTAGCGAGCGAATGTGTCCGCTCGGCGCTGGTTCCCGGGTCGAACCCGGAAGACGAAAAACGCCGCTCTCCGCCCGGAGCTCATGACAAACGAAAAATTTTCTAAGTGCCAACGGCACTTGCGAGCGAATGTGTCCGCTCGGCGCTGGTTCCCGGGTCGGACCCGGAAGACGAAAAACGCCGGTCTCCGCCCGGAGCTCATGACAAACGAAAAATTTTCTAAGTGCCAACGGCACTAGCGAGCGAATGTGTCCGCTCGGCGCTGGTTCCCGGGTCGGACCCGGAAGACGAAAAACGCCGGTCCTCGCCTGGAGGTCCCAGCAAAATCGGCGAAAAAACGACTAAGTGTCAACTTTCGAAAAAACGACTAAGTGCCCACGGCTCTGCGGGGCTTGTGAGTCCGCCCCGCGCCGGTTCGGTGGTCGGCCTCAAAAAGCAAAAAATCAGCCTCTCTCCCTGGAGCTCACCTCGAGGTACCAGGGGGTGAGGTACCCGGGCTAAGGTGCAGTACCTTTTTTGGTCTTCAGGTGCGCCAGAGTACAATGAAATGGTCCCAGTAGTCAGTGTACTCATCGACTTTCCCCCCGTTTTCCAAAGCACCTCGTTTACGAGTATGGAGGAGATGGTGCTGGTCTCCCCACGGCGTCGGACACGCCGTCCTCGACAGCACAAGGTCGGATAGAAGACCTGGAAAGCGCCGTGGCACGCGCTGGAGGTGGGCACTTTGGCGAAAAAACGACTAAGTGTCAACTTTCGAAAAAACGACTAAGTGTCAACTTTCGAAAAAACGGCTAAGTGTCAACTTTCGAAAAAACGACTAAGTGTCACCTCTCTGAAAAAATGGCAAAGTGTCGCCTCTCTGAAATTTTTCTAAGTGCCCACGGCTCTGCGGGCTCGTGCATCCGAGCCGCGCCGGTTCTGCAACCGGCCTAGAATGACGAAAAATAACGGTCTCCTCCTGGAGCTCACAGCCAATTGTGGCGAAAAAGTGGCAAAGTGCCCACGGCCCTGCCGAGCTTTGGCGTCCGCTCAGCGCCGGTGCCGCAGTCGGCCTCGAATGACGAAAAATGACGGTCTCCTCCTGGAGCTCACAGCCAACTTGGCAAAAAGTTTCTAAGTGCCCACGGCCCTGCCGAGCTTTGGCGTCCGCCCAGCGCCGGTTCCGCAGTCGGCCTCGAATGACGAAAAATAACGGTCTCCTCCTGGAGCTCACAGCCAACTTGGCAAAAAGTTTCTAAGTGCCCACGGCCCTGCCGAGCTTTGGCGTCCGCTCAGCGCCGGTGCCGCAGTCGGCCTCGAATGACGAAAAATGACGGTCTCCTCCTGGAGCTCACAGCCAACTTGGCAAAAAGTTTCTAAGTGCCCACGGCCCTGCCGAGCTTTGGCGTCCGCCCAGCGCCGGTTCCGCAGTCGGCCTCGAATGACGAAAAATAACGGTCTCCTCCTGGAGCTCACAGCCAACTTGGCAAAAAGTTTCTAAGTGCCCACGGCCCTGCCGAACTTTGGCGTCCGCTCAGCGCCGGTTCCGCAGTCGGCCTCGAATGACGAAAAATAACGGTCTCCTCCTGGAGCTCACAGCCAACTTGGCAAAAAGTTTCTAAGTGCCCACGGCCCTGCCGAACTTTGGCGTCCGCTCAGCGCCGGTTCCGCAGTCGGCCTCGAATGACGAAAAATAACGGTCTCCTCCTGGAGCTCACAGCCAACTTGGCAAAAAGTTTCTAAGTGCCCACGGCCCTGCCGAGCTTTGGCGTCCGCCCAGCGCCGGTTCCGCAGTCGGCCTCGAATGACGAAAAATAACGGTCTCCTCCTGGAGCTCACAGCCAACTTGGCAAAAAGTTTCTAAGTGCCCACGGCCCTGCCGAGCTTTGGCGTCCGCCCAGCGCCGGTTCCGCAGTCGGCCTCGAATGACGAAAAATAACGGTCTCCTCCTGGAGCTCACAGCCAACTTGGCAAAAAGTTTCTAAGTGCCCACGGCCCTGCCGAGCTTTGGCGTCCGCCCAGCGCCGGTTCCGCAGTCGGCCTCGAATGACGAAAAATAACGGTCTCCTCCTGGAGCTCACAGCCAACTTGGCAAAAAGTTTCTAAGTGTCACATCTCTGAAAAAACGACTAAGTGTCAACTTTCGAAAAAACGGCTAAGTGTCAACTTTCGAAAAAACGGCAAAGTGTCACATCTCTGAAAAAACGGCTAAGTGTCGACTTTCGAAAAAACGGCTAAGTGTCAACTTTCGAAAAAACGGCAAAGTGTCACATCTCTGAAAAAACGGCTAAGTGTCACATCTCTGAAAAAACGGCTAAGTGTCACATCTCTGAAAAAACGGCTAAGTGTCGCCTCTCTGAAAAAACGGCAAAGTGTCAACTTTCGAAAAAACGACAGAGTGTCGCCTCTCTGAAAAAACGACTAAGTGTCGACTCTGAGAAAATGGCAAAGTGCCCACGGCTCTGCGGGCTCGTGCATCCGACCCGCGCCGGTTCCCCAGCCGGCCTGAAATAAGGCAAAACCAGCCTCTCCGCCTGGAGCTCAGAGCCAACTTGGCGAATATTTTCTAAGTGCCCACGGCTCTGCGTGGCTACGGCGTCTGCCCAGCGCCGGTTCCTGGGTCGAACCCCGAGGACGAGGAATGCCGGTCTCCGCCTGGAGGTCCCAGCTTAATCGGCGAAAATTTTCTAAGTGCCCACGGCTCTGCCGGGCTCGTGCATCCGACCCGCGCCGGTTCCCCAGCCGGCCTGAAATAAGGCAAAACCAGGCTCTCCCCCTGGAGCTCAGAGCCAATTGTGGCGAAAAAACGACTAAGTGTCAACTTTCGAAAAAACGACTAAGTGTCAACTTTCCAAAAAAACGGCTAAGTGTCGACTTTCGAAAAAACGGCTAAGTGTCAACTTTCGAAAAAACGACTAAGTGTCGCCTCTGAAAAAACGACTAAGTGTCGCCTCTCTGAAAAAACGACTAAGTGCCCACGGCTCTGCGGGGCTTGTGAGTCCGCCCCGCGCCGGTTCGGCGGTCGGCCTCAAAAAGCGAAAAATCAGCCTCTCTCCCTGGAGCTCACCAAAAATTTGTCGAAATTTTTCTAAGTTCTCCTCGAGGTACCAGGGGGTGAGGTACCCGGGCTAAGGTGCAGTACCTTTTTTGGTCTTCAGGTGCGCCAGAGTACAATGAAATGGTCCCAGTAGTCAGTGTACTCATCGACTTTCCCCCCGTTTTCCAAAGCACCCCGTTTACGAATATGGAGGAGATGGTGCTGGTCTCCCCACGGCGTCGGACACGCCGTCCTCGACAGCACAAGGTCGGATAGAAGACCTGAAAAGCGCCGTGGCACGCGCTGGAGGTGTCACTGTGGCGAAAAAGTGACTAAGTGTCAACTTTCGAAAAAACGGCTAAGTGTCAACTTTCGAAAAAACGGCTAAGTGTCAACTTTCGAAAAAACGGCTAAGTGTCACCTCTCTGAAAAAACGGCAAAGTGTCAACTTTCGAAAAAACGACTAAGTGTCAACTTTCGAAAAAACGACTAAGTGTCACCTCTCTGAAAAAATGGCAAAGTGTCAACTGCGAATGTGGTGGTGCATGGAAGGAAGTGGAGGACGGCCGCCTCCTTAAACACAGGCCGGAGAGGAGCGTCAGGGCCAGGCTCCTCAAACATGGACCGAGTGTCGCCCTTAACACAGACCAAGGGGAGGACGGCCGCCTCCTTAAACACAGGCCGGAGAGGAGCGTCAGGGCCAGGCTCCTCAAACATGGACCGAGTGTCGCCCTTAACACAGACCAAGGGGAGGACGGCCGCCTCCTTAAACACAGGCCGGAGAGGAGCGTCAGGGCCAGGCTCCTCAAACATGGACCGAGTGTCGCCCTTAACACAGACCAAGGGGAGGACGGCCGCCTCCTTAAACACAGGCCGGAGAGGAGCGTCAGGGCCAGGCTCCTCAAACATGGACCGAGTGTCGCCCTTAACACAGACCAAGGGGAGGACGGCCGCCTCCTTAAACACAGGCCGGAGAGGAGCGTCAGGGCCAGGCTCCTCAAACATGGACCGAGTGTCGCCCTTAACACAGACCAAGGGGAGGACGGCCGCCTCCTTAAACACAGGCCGGAGAGGAGCGTCAGGGCCAGGCTCCTCAAACATGGACCGAGTGTCGCCCTTAACACAGACCAAGGGGAGGACGGCCGCCTCCTTAAACACAGGCCGGAGAGGAGCGTCAGGGCCAGGCTCCTCAAACATGGACCGAGTGTCGCCCTTAACACAGACCAAGGGGAGGACGGCCGCCTCCTTAAACACAGGCCGGAGAGGAGCGTCAGGGCCAGGCTCCTCAAACATGGACAGAGTGTCGCCCTTAACACAGACCAAGGGGAGGACGGCCGCCTCCCTAAACACAGGCCGGAGAGGAGCGTCAGGGCCAGGCTCCTCAAACATGGACCGAGTGTCGCCCTTAACACAGACCAAGGGGAGGACGGCCGCCTCCTTAAACACAGGCCGGAGAGGAGCGTCAGGGCCAGGCTCCTCAAACATGGACCGAGTGTCGCCCTTAACACAGACCAAGGGGAGGACGGCCGCCTCCTTAAACACAGGCCGGAGAGGAGCGTCAGGGCCAGGCTCCTCAAACATGGACCGAGTGTCGCCCTTAACACAGACCAAGCGGAGGACGGCCGCCTCCCTAAATACAGGCCGAACCGGAGCGCGAGTGTCGCTCCTTAAACACGGACCGAGTGGAGGACGGCCGCCTCCTTAAACACAGGCCGAACAAAATGACACAAAGTGTCAACTGCGAATGTTGTCCATCCAAGGAAGGAGCGTGATGCCCGGCCGGCTCCTTAAACACAGGCCGAGAGTCGCCCCGGACGGTCCGCCTCGCGGCGCCCGTCTGCTCGGATAAAATGACACAAAGTGTCAACTACGAATGTTGTCCATCCAAGGAGGGAGCGTGATGCCCGGCCGGCTCCGAAAACACAGGCCGAGAGTCGCCCCGGACGGTCCGCCTCGCGGCGCCCGTCTGCTCGGATAAAATGACACAAAGTGTCAACTGCGAATGTTGTCCATCCAAGGAAGGAGCGTGATGCCCGGCCGGCTCCTTAAATACAGGCCGAGAGTCGCCCCGGACGGTCCGCCTCGCGGCGCCCGCCCGCTCGGATAAAATGACACAAAGTGTCAACTACGAATGTTGTCCATCCAAGGAAGGAGCGTGATGCCCGGCCGGCTCCTTAAACACAGGCCGAGAGTCGCCCCGGACGGTCGCCTCGCGGCGCCCGTCTGCTCGGATAAAATGACACAAAGTGTCAACTACGAATGTTGTCCATCCAAGGAGGGAGCGTGATGCCCGGCCGGCTCCGAAAACACAGGCCGAGAGTCGCCCCGGACGGTCCGCCTCGCGGCGCCCGTCCGCTCGGATAAAATGACACAAAGTGTCAACTACGAATGTTGTCCATCCAAGGAGGGAGCGTGAGGCCCGGCCGGCTCCGAAAACACAGGCCGAGAGTCGCCCCGGACGGTCCGCCTCTCGAGGCGCCCGCCCGCTCGGATAAAATGACACAAAGTGTCAACTACGAATGTTGTCCATCCAAGGAGGGAGCGTGATGCCCGGCCGGCTCCGAAAACACAGGCCGAGATTCGACCCCGGACGGGCCGTCTTCTCCCGGCGCCCGCCCGCGTACGCCCCCCATCCCCGGTCGCCCGTCTGCTCCCGGTGGGCCTCCGAGTACCCCCTCACCCAACTGACCGACTGGCACTCATGACCCGCCTTGGTAGGGCCTCCATCGGCCTCGGCTCGTCCGACGTCGGGTGGACGGTTCCTACCCACTGCGGGTCGCACTCTAGCGCCCCGGCCGCTGCGTGAGCGTGCGCTCCCCGCGCCGCCCCGCAGGCCCCGGCGCGACCGTACTGCGGCGAGACCGAGACGACCCGGTTTGGCATCCATCCCACCTAGCCACGATCCACGGAGGCCGAGCGAGCGGCTGAGTGTCGGGCGCCGCGCGTGCGAGCGTCCGCCGGCCGCGCCGGTCCTTCCGCGAATGTCGTTTCTCAAACCCTCCGGCTTGATAGCGGCGGCACCACGGGAAGCCGTCCACACACACCGTCCGACCTCTATCCGAAAAGCCTTCCCGACCAACCGCGGTCGCGGGGGCGTCTGTCGCTCCGCATCGGGGGGGCGTATGGCTTCCGCGCTACGCGCTGCGGGCTCGGGGGGGCCGCAACGGCTGAGTCTGACTCGGCCGGGGCGCAGCTTCCCTCCCGGCAGTCAGCAATAGTGCCGATCGCGCCTGCCACCAGCCCCCTCCCCGACGGGTTCGTCGGCGCCGGCTGGCCGCCGTCCGCCTTCGTTCCCCGAGGGTTCCCAACCAGCGCCGATCCAACTCCGCATCCTGGCCGCACGCAGTGCGTGCCTCGCGCGGGTAAGTCGCCGGCGCAGCGCCGCAGCTCCCGACCCCCGCGTACGGGAATAGTTGAGGGCCTCAGCGGGCCGCACCGACCGAGTCCGACTCGGGCCGGGGCGCAGATTCCCGCTTGGGTGACCGAACGTTCTCTGCTCGGGCCGGAGGGCCGACGCCCGTCCCCCCCCGTCGTCCCCCACGGACCGCCTCCGAGGCCACTTCGCACGGCTCATCCTCGGCTCCCTACCAATGCTTAATCGATGGGGCCGCCCGGCCGGATTCGCGCCCCCCTGTCCACCGCGAGTCTCCCCAGACTAACCCGAGTTACCGCCCAGCTCGCCTAACCTTGCACTCGCTCTGCCAAACGGTCGTG
>NW_028232452.1:0-10000 GCF_054491065.1 Syngnathus leptorhynchus | reverse complement strand
CCGTTACCGGTGGCTGCGCGGCGGGTGAGTGACAGAGCTTATCCGAGCGGCTGGAACTCTGCGCCGGCGTGGTCGAGCGTGAGGCCCCGGCCCTTTGGCTGCCTGGTACCTAAAACACTTCCATTGATCCAGCCACGGAGGGTGCTGGCTGGTGGCTCCATAGCTCCATAGCTCCATAGCACCAGAGCTCCATAGCTCCATAGCACCAGAGCTCCATAGCTCCATAGCACCAGAGCTCCATAGCTCCATAGCACCAGAGCTCCATAGCTCCATAGCACCAGAGCTCCATAGCTCCATAGCTCCAGCCTGGGTGGCTGGTGGCTCCATAGCTCCATACTTCCATAGCTCCAGTCAGAGAGTGTGCTAAAATTGCACTAAGTGCGAAAGCCCATTCATTTACAACGGCGTGTCCACAAGGCGGCGACATTTCCCCGTTACCGGTGGCTGCGCGGCGGGTGAGTGACAGAGCTTATCCGAGCGGCTGGAACTCTGCGCCGGCGTGGTCGAGCGTGAGGCCTCGGCCCTTTGGCTGCCTGGTACCTAAAACACTTCCATTGATCCAGCCACGGAGGGTGCTGGCTGGTGGCTCCATAGCTCCATAGCTCCATACCTCCAGAGCTCCAGAGCTCCATAGCACCAGAGCTCCATAGCTCCATAGCACCAGAGCTCCATAGCACCAGAGCTCCATAGCTCCATAGCACCAGAGCTCCATAGCTCCATAGCACCAGAGCTCCATAGCTCCATAGCACCAGAGCTCCATAGCTCCATAGCTCCATAGCACCAGAGCTCCATAGCTCCATAGCACCAGAGCTCCATAGCTCCATAGCACCAGAGCTCCATAGCTCCATAGCACCAGAGCTCCATAGCTCCATAGCACCAGAGCTCCATAGCTCCATAGCACCAGAGCTCCATAGCTCCATAGCACCAGAGCTCCATAGCTCCATAGCACCAGAGCTCCATAGCTCCATAGCTCCAGCCTGGGTGGCTGGTGGCTCCATAGCTCCATACTTCCATAGCTCCAGTCAGAGAGTGTGCTAAAATTGCACTAAGTGCGAAAGCCCATTCATTTACAACGGCGTGTCCACAAGGCGGCGACATTTCCCCGTTACCGGTGGCTGCGCGGCGGGTGAGTGACAGAGCTTATCCGAGCGGCTGGAACTCTGCGCCGGCGTGGTCGAGCGTGAGGCCTCGGCCCTTTGGCTGCCTGGTACCTAAAACACTTCCATTGATCCAGCCACGGAGGGTGCTGGCTGGTGGCTCCATAGCTCCATAGCTCCATACCTCCAGAGCTCCAGAGCTCCATAGCACCAGAGCTCCATAGCTCCATAGCACCAGAGCTCCATAGCACCAGAGCTCCATAGCTCCATAGCACCAGAGCTCCATAGCTCCATAGCACCAGAGCTCCATAGCTCCATAGCACCAGAGCTCCATAGCTCCATAGCTCCATAGCACCAGAGCTCCATAGCTCCATAGCACCAGAGCTCCATAGCTCCATAGCACCAGAGCTCCATAGCTCCATAGCACCAGAGCTCCATAGCTCCATAGCACCAGAGCTCCATAGCTCCATAGCTCCAGGGCTCCATAGCTCCATAGCTCCAGGGCTCCATAGCTCCAGGGCTCCAGGGCTCCATAGCTCCAGGGCTCCATAGCTCCAGGGCTCCAGGGCTCCATAGCTCCATACCTCCAGAGCTCCATACCTCCAGAGCTCCAGAGCTCCATAGCACCAGAGCTCCATGGCTTCAGAGCTCCATAGCACCATAGCTCCATAGCACCAGAGCTCCATAGCTCCATAGCTCCAGCCTGGGTGGCTGGTGGCTCCATAGCTCCATACTTCCATAGCTCCAGTCAGAGAGTGTGCTAAAATTGCACTAAGTGCGAAAGCCCATTCATTTACAACGGCGTGTCCACAAGGCGGCGACATTTCCCCGTTACCGGTGGCTGCGCGGCGGGTGAGTGACAGAGCTTATCCGAGCGGCTGGAACTCTGCGCCGGCGTGGTCGAGCGTGAGGCCTCGGCCCTTTGGCTGCCTGGTACCTAAAACACTTCCATTGATCCAGCCACGGAGGGTGCTGGCTGGTGGCTCCATAGCTCCATAGCTCCATACCTCCAGAGCTCCAGAGCTCCATAGCACCAGAGCTCCATAGCTCCATAGCACCAGAGCTCCATAGCACCAGAGCTCCATAGCTCCATAGCACCAGAGCTCCATAGCTCCATAGCACCAGAGCTCCATAGCTCCATAGCACCAGAGCTCCATAGCTCCATAGCTCCATAGCACCAGAGCTCCATAGCTCCATAGCACCAGAGCTCCATAGCTCCATAGCACCAGAGCTCCATAGCTCCATAGCACCAGAGCTCCATAGCTCCATAGCACCAGAGCTCCATAGCTCCATAGCACCAGAGCTCCATAGCTCCATAGCACCAGAGCTCCATAGCTCCATAGCACCAGAGCTCCATAGCTCCATAGCACCAGAGCTCCATAGCTCCATAGCACCAGAGCTCCATAGCTCCATAGCACCAGAGCTCCATAGCTCCATAGCTCCAGCCTGGGTGGCTGGTGGCTCCATAGCTCCATACTTCCATAGCTCCAGTCAGAGAGTTGGCTAAAATTGCACTAAGTGCGAAAGCCCATTCATTTACAACGGCGTGTCCACAAGGCGGCGACATTTCCCCGTTACCGGTGGCTGCGCGGCGGGTGAGTGACAGAGCTTATCCGAGCGGCTGGAACTCTGCGCCGGCGTGGTCGAGCGTGAGGCCTCGGCCCTTTGGCTGCCTGGTACCTAAAACACTTCCATTGATCCAGCCACGGAGGGTGCTGGCTGGTGGCTCCATAGCTCCATACCTCCAGAGCTCCAGAGCTCCATAGCACCAGAGCTCCATAGCTCCATAGCACCAGAGCTCCAGAGCTCCAGAGCTCCATAGCACCAGAGCTCCATAGCTCCATAGCACCAGAGCTCCATAGCACCAGAGCTCCATAGCTCCATAGCACCAGAGCTCCATAGCTCCATAGCACCAGAGCTCCATAGCTCCATAGCACCAGAGCTCCATAGCTCCATAGCACCAGAGCTCCATAGCTCCATAGCTCCATAGCTCCAGGGCTCCATAGCTCCATAGCTCCAGGGCTCCATAGCTCCAGGGCTCCAGGGCTCCATAGCTCCATAGCTCCATAGCACCAGAGCTCCATAGCTCCATAGCACCAGAGCTCCATAGCTCCATAGCACCAGAGCTCCATAGCTCCATAGCACCAGAGCTCCATAGCTCCATAGCACCAGAGCTCCATAGCTCCATAGCACCAGAGCTCCATAGCTCCATAGCACCAGAGCTCCATAGCTCCATAGCACCAGAGCTCCAGAGCTCCATAGCACCAGAGCTCCAGAGCTCCATAGCACCAGAGCTCCATAGCTCCATAGCACCAGAGCTCCAGAGCTCCATAGCACCAGAGCTCCATAGCTCCATAGCACCAGAGCTCCATAGCTCCATAGCACCAGAGCTCCATAGCTCCATAGCACCAGAGCTCCATAGCTCCATAGCACCAGAGCTCCATAGCTCCATAGCACCAGAGCTCCATAGCTCCATAGCTCCAGGGCTCCATAGCTCCAGGGCTCCATAGCTCCATAGCTCCAGGGCTCCATAGCTCCAGGGCTCCAGGGCTCCATAGCTCCATACCTCCAGAGCTCCATAGCTCCATACTTCCATAGCTCCATAGCTCCATAGCTCCATACTTCCATAGCTCCAGCCGCGGAGGGTGCTGGCTGGTGGCTCCATAGCTCCATACTTCCATACTTGCAGCCACGGAGTTGGCTAAAATTGCACTAAGTGCGAAAGCCCATTCATTTACAACGGCGTGTCCGCCAGGCGGCGACATTTCCCCGTTACCGGTGGCTGCGCGGCGGGTGAGTGACAGAGCTTATCCGAGCGGCTGGAACTCTGCGCCGGCGTGGTCGAGCGTGAGGCCCCGGCCCTTTTAGGTACCAGGCAGCCAAACACTTCCATTGATCCAGCCACGGAGGGTGCTGGCTGGTGGCTCCATAGCACCAGAGCTCCATAGCTCCATAGCACCAGAGCTCCATAGCTCCATAGCACCAGAGCTCCATAGCTCCATAGCACCAGAGCTCCATAGCTCCATAGCACCAGAGCTCCATAGCACCAGAGCTACATAGCTCCATAGCACCAGAGCTCCATAGCTCCATAGCACCAGAGCTCCATAGCTCCATAGCACCAGAGCTCCATAGCTCCATAGCACCAGAGCTCCATAGCTCCAGAGCTCCATAGCTCCAGCCTGGGTGGCTGGTGGCTCCATAGCTCCATACTTCCATAGCTCTAAGTCAGAGAGTTGGCGAAAATTGCACTAAGTGCGAAAGCCCATTCATTTACAACGGCGTGTCCACAAGGCGGCGACATTTCCCCGTTACCGGTGGCTGCGCGGCGGGAGAGTGACAGAGCTCATCCGAGCGGCTGGAACTCTGCGCCGGCGTGGTCGAGCGTGAGGCCTCGGCACTTTGGCCGCCTGGTACCTAAACACTTCCATTGATCCAGCCACGGAGGGTGCTGGCTGGTGGCTCCATACCTCCATAGCTCCATACCTCCAGAGCTCCATAGCTCCATAGCACCAGAGCTCCATAGCTCCATAGCACCAGAGCTCCATAGCTCCATAGCACCAGAGCTCCAGAGCTCCATAGCACCAGAGCTCCAGAGCTCCATAGCACCAGAGCTCCATAGCTCCATAGCACCAGAGCTCCATAGCTCCATAGCACCAGAGCTCCATAGCTCCATAGCACCAGAGCTCCATAGCTCCATAGCACCAGAGCTCCATAGCTCCATAGCACCAGAGCTCCATAGCTCCATAGCACCAGAGCTCCATAGCTCCATAGCACCAGGGCTCCATAGCTCCATAGCTCCAGGGCTCCATAGCTCCATAGCTCCAGAGCTCCAGAGCTCCAGAGCTCCATAGCTCCATAGCTCCATACTTCCATAGCTCCGGAGCTCCATGGCTCCATACTTCCATAGCTCCAGCCTGGCTGGCTGGTGGCTCCATAGCTCCATACTTGCAGCCACGGAGCTGGCGAAAATTGCACTAAGTGCGAAAGCCCATTCATTTACAACGGCGTGTCCACAAGGCGGCGACATTTCCCCGTTACCGGTGGCTGCGCGGCGGGTGAGTGACAGAGCTTATCCGAGCGGCTGGAACTCTGCGCCGGCGTGGTCGAGAGTGAGGCCTCGGCCCTTTGGCTGCCTGGTACCTAAAACACTTCCATTGATCCAGCCTCGGAGGGTGCTGGCTGGTGGCTCCATACCTCCATAGCTCCATACCTCCAGAGCTCCATAGCTCCATAGCACCAGAGCTCCATAGCTCCATAGCACCAGAGCTCCATAGCTCCATAGCACCAGAGCTCCATAGCTCCATAGCACCAGAGCTCCATAGCACCAGAGCTCCATAGCTCCATAGCACCAGAGCTCCATAGCTCCATAGCACCAGAGCTCCATAGCTCCATAGCACCAGAGCTCCATAGCTCCATAGCACCAGAGCTCCATAGCTCCATAGCTCCATAGCTCCAGGGCTCCATAGCTCCATAGCTCCAGGGCTCCATAGCTCCAGGGCTCCAGGGCTCCATAGCTCCAGGGCTCCATAGCTCCAGGGCTCCAGGGCTCCATAGCTCCAGGGCTCCATAGCTCCAGGGCTCCAGGGCTCCATAGCTCCATACCTCCAGAGCTCCATACCTCCAGAGCTCCAGAGCTCCATAGCACCAGAGCTCCATGGCTTCAGAGCTCCATAGCACCATAGCTCCATACCTCCAGAGCTCCAGGGCTCCATAGCTCCATAGCTCCATAGCTCCATAGCTCCATACCTCCAGAGCTCCATAGCACCAGAGCTCCAGAGCTCCATAGCTCCAGCCTGGGTGGCTGGTGGCTCCATAGCTCCATACTTCCATAGCTCTAAGTCAGAGAGTTGGCGAAAATTGCACTAAGTGCGAAAGCCCATTCATTTACAACGGCGTGTCCACAAGGCGGCGACATTTCCCCGTTACCGGTGGCTGCGCGGCGGGAGAGTGACAGAGCTCATCCGAGCGGCTGGAACTCTGCGCCGGCGTGGTCGAGCGTGAGGCCTCGGCACTTTGGCCGCCTGGTACCTAAACACTTCCATTGATCCAGCCACGGAGGGTGCTGGCTGGTGGCTCCATACCTCCATAGCTCCATACCTCCAGAGCTCCAGAGCTCCATAGCACCAGAGCTCCATAGCTCCATAGCACCAGAGCTCCATAGCACCAGAGCTCCATAGCTCCATAGCACCAGAGCTCCATAGCTCCATAGCACCAGAGCTCCATAGCTCCATAGCACCAGAGCTCCATAGCACCAGAGCTCCATAGCTCCATAGCACCAGAGCTCCATAGCTCCATAGCACCAGCTCCATAGCTCCATAGCACCAGAGCTCCATAGCTCCATAGCACCAGAGCTCCATAGCTCCATAGCACCAGAGCTCCATAGCTCCATAGCACCAGAGCTCCATAGCTCCATAGCACCAGAGCTCCATAGCTCCATAGCTCCAGGGCTCCATAGCTCCAGGGCTCCAGGGCTCCATAGCTCCAGGGCTCCATAGCTCCAGGGCTCCAGGGCTCCATAGCTCCATACCTCCAGAGCTCCATAGCTCCATACTTCCAGAGCTCCATAGCTCCATAGCACCAGAGCTCCAGAGCTCCATAGCTCCATAGCACCAGAGCTCCATAGCACCAGAGCTCCATAGCTCCAGCCTGGGTGGCTGGTGGCTCCATAGCTCCATACTTCCATAGCTCCAGTCAGAGAGTTGGCGAAAATTGCACTAAGTGCGAAAGCCCATTCATTTACAAGGGCGTGTCCACAAGGCGGCGACATTTCCCCGTTACCGGTGGCTGCGCGGCAGGAGAGTGACAGAGCTTATCCGAGCGGCTGGAACTCTGCGCCGGCGTGGTCGAACGGCTGGCCTCGGTAGTTGAGGTACCAGGGGTGGGCCGGGGAGCTCCAGGCGGGTCTTGTGAGAGAGTGAAGCCGAGCGGCTGGAACTCTGGGCCGGCCTGGTCGAGCGGCTGGCCTCGGTAGTTGAGGTACCAGGGGCGGGCTGGGGAGCTCCAGGCGGGGCTTGTGAGAGAGTGAAGCCGAGCGGCTGGAACTCTGGGCCGGCGTGGTTGAGCCACGGAGGGTGCTGGCTGGTGGCTCCATAGCTCCATAGCTCCATAGCTCCATACTTCCATAGCTCCATACTTCCATAGCTCCAGACTTCCATAGCTCCATAGCTCCATAGCTCCATAGCTCCATAGCTCCATAGCACCAGAGCTCCAGAGCTCCATAGCACCAGAGCTCCAGAGCTCCATAGCTCCATAGCTCCATAGCCCCAGAGCTCCATAGCTCCATAGCTCCATAGCTCCAGAGCTCCATACTTCCATAGCTCCAGAGCTCCAGCCTGTCTGGTGGCTCCATAGCTCCATAGCTCCATACTTGCAGCCACGGAGCTGGCGAAAATTGCACTAAGTGCGAAAGCCCATTCATTTACAACGGCGTGTCCACAAGGCGGCGACATTTCCCCGTTACCGGTGGCTGCTTAGCGGGAGAGTGACAGAGCTTATCCGAGCGGCTGGAACTCTGGGCCGGCCTGGTCGAGCGGCTGGCCTCGGTAGTTGAGGTACCAGGGGCGGGCTGGGGAGCTCCAGGCGGGGCTTGTGAGAGAGTGTAGCCGAGCGGCTGGAACTCTGGGCCGGCGTGGTTGAGCAGCATGCCCGCGGAGGTGGCTCTTCCATAGGCACGGAGGGTGCTGGAGCTCCACACTTCCCTAGGCACGGAGGGTGCTGGAGCTCCACACTTCCATAGGCAGGGAGGGTGCTGGAGCTCCACACTTCCATAGGCAGGGAGGGTGCTGGAGCTCCACACTTCCATAGGCAGGGAGGGTGCTGGAGCTCCACACTTCCATAGGCAGGGAGGGTGCTGGAGCTCCACACTTCCATAGGCAGGGAGGGTGCTGGAGCTCCACACTTCCATAGGCAGGGAGGGTGCTGGAGCTCCACACTTCCATAGGCAGGGAGGGTGCTGGAGCTCCACACTTCCATAGGCAGGGAGGGTGCTGGAGCTCCACACTTCCATAGGCAGGGAGGGTGCTGGAGCTCCACACTTCCATAGGCAGGGAGGGTGCTGGAGCTCCACACTTCCATAGGCAGGGAGGGTGCTGGAGCTCCACACTTCCATAGGCAGGGAGGGTGCTGGAGCTCCACACTTCCATAGGCAGGGAGGGTGCTGGAGCTCCACACTTCCATAGGCAGGGAGGGTGCTGGAGCTCCACACTTCCATAGGCAGGGAGGGTGCTGGAGCTCCACACTTCCATAGGCAGGGAGGGTGCTGGAGCTCCACACTTCCATAGGCAGGGAGGGTGCTGGAGCTCCACACTTCCATAGGCAGGGAGGGTGCTGGAGCTCCACACTTCCATAGGCAGGGAGGGTGCTGGAGCTCCACACTTCCATAGGCAGGGAGGGTGCTGGAGCTCCACACTTCCATAGGCAGGGAGGGTGCTGGAGCTCCACACTTCCATAGGCAGGGAGGGTGCTGGAGCTCCACACTTCCATAGGCAGGGAGGGTGCTGGAGCTCCACACTTCCATAGGCAGGGAGGGTGCTGGAGCTCCACACTTCCATAGGCAGGGAGGGTGCTGGAGCTCCACACTTCCATAGGCAGGGAGGGTGCTGGAGCTCCACACTTCCATAGGCAGGGAGGGTGCTGGAGCTCCACACTTCCATAGGCAGGGAGGGTGCTGGAGCTCCACACTTCCATAGGCAGGGAGGGTGCTGGCACATCCACACTTCCAGCCACGGAGCATGCTGGCACTTCCACCTTGCTTGCTAAGTCGGCGTGATCTTGCCCAAAAAGTCCCTCCTCACCTCCAGCTGGAAGTGGAAAAAAATCCTCCACCTGCTTGGCCGAGGTTCTGGAAGCCAGCAGCTCGCAGAATGTTGCCAAAGTTTCACTGGAAGGAAAAGAAAAGAGAAGACCGAGTGCGCATTTCACCTACCGCCGAATGTCCACAAGAGGGAAGTGTCACTCCGTCGCAGAATCTGCGCCGACGCACTCGGCACCCTTCGAATTTATGGTGCCGGTGCGGGTGTTCTGGGTGCAAAAAGGCCGCCCAAGTGGTAGAAAAAAATCAGACTTCGTCTCTTAGGTCGAAATTAATGCCAAGTTTTGAAATGCACTGGCAGGGGTGGACCAGGGCCCGTTAGAAGTGCTTAGCCGAGGTCCTGGAAGCCTAACCCGGCGTGATCTTGTGCAAAAAGCCGCTGCTGAGCTCCAGCTGGAAGTGTAAAAAGAACCGGGCTGGATCAAAAAAAGAACCGGGCGGCCCTTTAAAATTGCTTAGCCGAGGTCCTGGAACCCTAACCCGGCGTGATCTTGTGCAAAAAGCCGCTGCTGAGCTCCAGCTGGAAGTGTAAAAAGAACCGGGCTGGTTCAAAAAAAGAACCGGGCGACCCGTTAGAAGTGCTTAGCCGAGGTCCTGGAAGCCTAACCCGGCGTGATCTTGTGCAAAAAGCCGCTGCTGAGCTCCAGCTGGAAGTGGAAAAAGAACCGGGCTGGATCAAAAAAGAACCGGGCGACCCGTTAAAATTGCTTAGCCGAGGTCCTGGAAGCCTAACACGGCGTGATCTTGTGCAAAAAGCCGCTCCCGAGCTCCAGCTGGAAGTGTAAAAAGAACCAGGCTGGATAAAAAAAAGAACCGGGCTGGATAAAAAAAAGAACCGGGCGGCCCGTTAAAATTGCTTAGCCGAGGTCCTGGAAGCCTAACCCGGCGTGATCTTGTGCAAAAAGCCGCTCCCGAGCTCCAGCTGGAAGTGTAAAAAGAACCGGGCTGGATAAAAAAAGAACCGGGCTGGATCAAAAAAGAACCGGGCGACCCGTTAAAATTGCTTAGCCGAGGTCCTGGAAGCCTAACACGGCGTGTTCTTGTGCAAAAAGCCGCTCCCAAGCTCCAGCTGGAAGTGTAAAAAGAACCGGGC
>NW_028232451.1:32500-34826 GCF_054491065.1 Syngnathus leptorhynchus | reverse complement strand
ACACAGCCCACCTATCCGGCACCCATAAATAGGGAAGTTCGCTCCAAGTCGGGCGCCACCCCATGCAGCTTCCTCGACTACTCCCCATTGCCGCCGTCCAGTCTCAGAGGCCACGGGGAACCACCCTGTCACAGGTGATCTTCCAAGCCAACGACCCCACCCAGACACCCAGCAGGTTGTCCCACCAGAGACCCCAGGCATGACGCAGCAGCTCGACGTGTGACACCAACCAGACCACTTCCCTAACGAAGCCCCCCAGCCGAAGGCCCCGCGGGTCCACAGGCCCGATCCCATCATTACGGAGCACGCACGCACCCACACCCAGGCCCACAAGGCATCCCAGGCAAAGCCACCAGCAAGCCGCCAGCCGGGACGACTGACGGACCCGCAACAGCAGCCGGGACGGTGCCCCAGTGTCGCTGAACGACACACCGCCCCGGTCCATCTCCATAGTGACCCGCAAACCGTCCGGGCAGACCCTCGCACCGTACCACACTCCAGGGATCTTCCACATCCACAGAGACCAATGAGGTGTCCAGGCCCACCAACCTGTACTGGGAACCACGACAGACAGCCAAGGCCCCGCGCGCCACCGCGCGCATGCTAGGCAGTGGCCCCCCCACTGCGGACGAGCCGGGACAACCACTGCTTCGCGCCACCTGTCGCCTCCCCTTTCACCATCGTCCTCCTGGCTACCACCAACCACACCGGCCCGTCCCGCGGACCACCATCCTGAGCAGGACAAAGTCCCCTCATCAAGCAGCCCATCTGGAGTAGCCCAGCATGGCAGGCGCCGCAGCGAAGTCGGCCTTCGCCCCAGAAGAAGCGGCACAAGCGTTCAAAAGCATGGATGAGAGAATCCATAGCGAGAAAGGCAGGGTCATAGGGACAAATCCCTCTCCACAATCCAAACCCGCAGCTGCGAGCTCGGTGTCGGTGCCACCGCAGCCCACCCCAATGAGCAGCCCACACGGGCGACGAATCGCCCTCACGCGTCCAGTACGCCTAGCTTCCCACTACACACAGGCCATGACCATGGGAAACCGAGTCGAAAGCCCTCGCACGGCCAGTAAGCGACCGCCAGCTACTGTTCAGCCCACCCTCCGGCAAGCCTCCCAGCAGACCCGGCTATCAAGCCCCGTCCCTTTGAGAACCCTGGGATCGACTCCACGCACCCTTCACGTGGCAGACAGCCTCATCAGTTGCTTCCCGGCCGAAGCCCAGCCTGAGGGGCCAGACCCCCAGTCCTGCCTGGACTCGACCACGAGCATAGCGTTCAAAACCGGCCAAGTTGAATGAAGCAGGAGACTCGGTCAGTACAGGCTCTGACCTGCTTCCTTGACCAGCGCAACAGCCGCAAGGTGTCTCACTCACCCAACAAACTGCCTGCCGTGCCGTCACACAGGGACCTCCATATCCACCTCACTCGTTTCGTCACCCGACACGCGTCGGACAACCCCACTCGTCAGTGATATGCCGGCGACTCACACCCGCACAACATACCACAGGCATCTCTGTCAAAATGCCCTCCCAGAAACAAGCTGTGGCACCATCATAGCATCCGTCGCCCATACTCTCATAACCAGACCGACGGCGGCCACCAGTGCCACTGAGGAGTTGTCAGGAGCTTCGCCAGCCTGGGTCCACCCGCTCCACCGGCCAGACTGACTGTGACTCCGACTCTGTGCAGCTGCGACACGGACTTCCGAACCAAAGGAGTTTTCGCAACATGGTCTGTAGACATGACTACAGCCGTTCGAGGACCCTCAGCCAAACCCCGAAAGTTGGTCCCCATGGCCTCCGAGGCGGTTGATCACACGCCATACACGCACCCAACCTCAAGCACGTGAAGATGAGGTCGCTCGAGCAGTCACGACCCCCCATTAAGCCGTGCCTCCGCGGTTCTTGATAACCCAGGTCCGCAATCCTGGGCAGCTCGGCTCAGCCAGAGCTCAGTCACCGTTCCCTTTAAGACTTTACTAAGAATCAAACCCGGGCAGCAGCCGGCACGACCCAGTAAGGCCTGCCCCCAACCAAAGCCAAGTCCACAGTCTGACCCACTTGGGAGAGGCCCCCATCAGAGATGCCGAGCTCGCTCCCCGTAAAGCCATCCAGCGACCAGCACTCATCACGGCTGCCCAGGCTTCACAGTATTTGCGTTTCCGCTAGGATTTGAGAAATTACATTCGACAGAAGGCGCCACATCCAGCCTTTGTTTATTATCACTATGTGTAACGGCATCAGCACCGTCTCGGTTCGTCTCAGTCTCGCCACCATTCAGTCACACCAGGCGTACCAGCAGGGCGCCGAGCGAGCGCACAAGCCA
>NW_028232451.1:10000-25000 GCF_054491065.1 Syngnathus leptorhynchus | reverse complement strand
CTGGGGAGACTCGCGGTGGACAGGGTGGCGCGAATCCGGCCGGGCGGCCCCATCGATTAAGCATTGGTAGGGAGCCGAGGATGAGCCGTGCGAAGTGGCCTCGGAGGCGGTCCGTGGGGGACGACGGGGGGGGACGGGCGTCGGCCCTCCGGCCCGAGCAGAGAACGTTCGGTCACCCAAGCGGGAATCTGCGCCCCGGCCCGAGTCGGACTCGGTCGGTGCGGCCCGCTGAGGCCCTCAACTATTCCCGTACGCGGGGGTCGGGAGCTGCGGCGCTGCGCCGGCGACTTACCCGCGCGAGGCACGCACTGCGTGCGGCCAGGATGCGGAGTTGGATCGGCGCTGGTTGGGAACCCTCGGGGAACGAAGGCGGACGGCGGCCAGCCGGCGCCGACGAACCCGTCGGGGAGGGGGCTGGTGGCAGGCGCGATCGGCACTATTGCTGACTGCCGGGAGGGAAGCTGCGCCCCGGCCGAGTCAGACTCAGCCGTTGCGGCCCCCCCGAGCCCGCAGCGCGTAGCGCGGAAGCCATACGCCCCCCCGATGCGGAGCGACAGACGCCCCCGCGACCGCGGTTGGTCGGGAAGGCTTTTCGGATAGAGGTCGGACGGTGTGTGTGGACGGCTTCCCGTGGTGCCGCCGCTATCAAGCCGGAGGGTTTGAGAAACGACATTCGCGGAAGGACCGGCGCGGCCGGCGGACGCTCGCACGCGCGGCGCCCGACACTCAGCCGCTCGCTCGGCCTCCGTGGATCGTGGCTAGGTGGGATGGATGCCAAACCGGGTCGTCTCGGTCTCGCCGCAGTACGGTCGCGCCGGGGCCTGCGGGGCGGCGCGGGGAGCGCACGCTCACGCGGCGGCCGGGGCGCTAGAGTGCGACCCGCAGTGGGTAGGAACCGTCCACCCGACGTCGGACGAGCCGAGGCCGATGGGGGCCCTACCAAGGCGGGTCATGAGTGCCAGTCGGTCAGTTGGGTGAGGGGGTACTCGGAGGCCCGCCGGGAGCAGACGGGCGACCGGGGATGGGGGGCGTACGCGGGCGGGCGCCGGGAGAAGACGGCCCGTCCGGGGTCGAATCTCGGCCTGTGTTTTCGGAGCCGGCCGGGCATCACGCTCCCTCCTTGGATGGACAACATTCGTAGTTGACACTTTGTGTCATTTTATCCGAGCGGGCGGGCGCCTCGAGAGGCGGACCGTCCGGGGCGACTCTCGGCCTGTGTTTTCGGAGCCGGCCGGGCATCACGCTCCCTCCTTGGATGGACAACATTCGTAGTTGACACTTTGTGTCATTTTATCCGAGCGGGCGGGCGCCTCGAGAGGCGGACCGTCCGGGGCGACTCTCGGCCTGTGTTTTCGGAGCCGGCCGGGCCTCACGCTCCCTCCTTGGATGGACAACATTCGTAGTTGACACTTTGTGTCATTTTATCCGAGCGGGCGGGCGCCGCGAGGCGGACCGTCCGGGGCGACTCTCGGCCTGTGTTTTCGGAGCCGGCCGGGCATCACGCTCCCTCCTTGGATGGACAACATTCGTAGTTGACACTTTGTGTCATTTTATCCGAGCGGGCGGGCGCCTCGAGAGGCGGACCGTCCGGGGCGACTCTCGGCCTGTGTTTTCGGAGCCGGCCGGGCCTCAAGCTCCCTCCTTGGATGGACAACATTCGTAGTTGACACTTTGTGTCATTTTATCCGAGCGGGCGGGCGCCGCGAGGCGGACCGTCCGGGGCGACTCTCGGCCTGTGTTTAAGGAGCCGGCCGGGCATCACGCTCCTTCCTTGGATGGACAACATTCGCAGTTGACACTTTGTGTCATTTTATCCGAGCAGACGGGCGCCTCGAGAGGCGGACCGTCCGGGGCGACTCTCGGCCTGTGTTTTCGGAGCCGGCCGGGCATCACGCTCCCTCCTTGGATGGACAACATTCGTAGTTGACACTTTGTGTCATTTTATCCGAGCGGGCGGGCGCCTCGAGAGGCGGACCGTCCGGGGCGACTCTCGGCCTGTGTTTTCGGAGCCGGCCGGGCCTCAAGCTCCCTCCTTGGATGGACAACATTCGTAGTTGACACTTTGTGTCATTTTATCCGAGCGGGCGGGCGCCGCGAGGCGGACCGTCCGGGGCGACTCTCGGCCTGTGTTTAAGGAGCCGGCCGGGCATCACGCTCCTTCCTTGGATGGACAACATTCGCAGTTGACACTTTGTGTCATTTTATCCGAGCAGACGGGCGCCTCGAGAGGCGGACCGTCCGGGGCGACTCTCGGCCTGTGTTTTCGGAGCCGGCCGGGCATCACGCTCCCTCCTTGGATGGACAACATTCGTAGTTGACACTTTGTGTCATTTTATCCGAGCGGGCGGGCGCCTCGAGAGGCGGACCGTCCGGGGCGACTCTCGGCCTGTGTTTTCGGAGCCGGCCGGGCCTCAAGCTCCCTCCTTGGATGGACAACATTCGTAGTTGACACTTTGTGTCATTTTATCCGAGCGGGCGGGCGCCGCGAGGCGGACCGTCCGGGGCGACTCTCGGCCTGTGTTTAAGGAGCCGGCCGGGCATCACGCTCCTTCCTTGGATGGACAACATTCGCAGTTGACACTTTGTGTCATTTTATCCGAGCAGACGGGCGCCGCGAGGCGGACCGTCCGGGGCGACTCTCGGCCTGTGTTTTCGGAGCCGGCCGGGCATCACGCTCCCTCCTTGGATGGACAACATTCGTAGTTGACACTTTGTGTCATTTTATCCGAGCAGACGGGCGCCGCGAGGCTGACCGTCCGGGGCGACTCTCGGCCTGTGTTTAAGGAGCCGGCCGGGCATCACGCTCCTTCCTTGGATGGACAACATTCGCAGTTGACACTTTGTGTCATTTTGTTCGGCCTGTGTTTAAGGAGGCGGCCGTCCTCCACTCGGTCCGTGTTTAAGGAGCGACACTCGCGCTCCGGTTCGGCCTGTATTTAGGGAGGCGGCCGTCCTCCGCTTGGTCTGTGTTAAGGGCGACACTCGGTCCATGTTTGAGGAGCCTGGCCCTGACGCTCCTCTCCGGCCTGTGTTTAAGGAGGCGGCCGTCCTCCCCTTGGTCTGTGTTAAGGGCGACACTCGGTCCATGTTTGAGGAGCCTGGCCCTGACGCTCCTCTCCGGCCTGTGTTTAAGGAGGCGGCCGTCCTCCCCTTGGTCTGTGTTAAGGGCGACACTCGGTCCATGTTTGAGGAGCCTGGCCCTGACGCTCCTCTCCGGCCTGTGTTTAAGGAGGCGGCCGTCCTCCCCTTGGTCTGTGTTAAGGGCGACACTCGGTCCATGTTTGAGGAGCCTGGCCCTGACGCTCCTCTCCGGCCTGTGTTTAAGGAGGCGGCCGTCCTCCCCTTGGTCTGTGTTAAGGGCGACACTCGGTCCATGTTTGAGGAGCCTGGCCCTGACGCTCCTCTCCGGCCTGTGTTTAAGGAGGCGGCCGTCCTCCCCTTGGTCTGTGTTAAGGGCGACACTCGGTCCATGTTTGAGGAGCCTGGCCCTGACGCTCCTCTCCGGCCTGTGTTTAAGGAGGCGGCCGTCCTCCCCTTGGTCTGTGTTAAGGGCGACACTCGGTCCGTGTTTAAGGAGCCTGGCCCTCGCGCTCCGGTTCGGCCTGTATTTAGGGAGGCGGCCGTCCTCCGCTTGGTCTGTGTTAAGGGCGACACTCGGTCCATGTTTGAGGAGCCTGGCCCTGACGCTCCTCTCCGGCCTGTGTTTAAGGAGGCGGCCGTCCTCCCCTTGGTCTGTGTTAAGGGCGACACTCGGTCCGTGTTTAAGGAGCCTGGCCCTCGCGCTCCGGTTCGGCCTGTATTTAGGGAGGCGGCCGTCCTCCGCTTGGTCTGTGTTAAGGGCGACACTCGGTCCGTGTTTAAGGAGCCGGCCCTGACGCTCCTCTTCGGCCTGTGTTTAAGGAGGCGGCCGTCCTCCACTTCCTTCCATGCACCACCACATTCGCAGTTGACACTTTGCCATTTTTTCAGAGAGGTGACACTTAGTCGTTTTTTCGAAAGTTGACACTTAGCCGTTTTTTCGAAAGTTGACACTTTGCCGTTTTTTCAGAGAGGTGACACTTTGTCGTTTTTTCGAAAGTTGACACTTAGCCGTTTTTTCGAAAGTTGACACTTAGCCGTTTTTTCGAAAGTTGACACTTAGCCGTTTTTTCGAAAGTTGACACTTAGTCACTTTTTCGCCACAGTGACACCTCCAGCGCGTGCCACGGCGCTTTTCAGGTCTTCTATCCGACCTTGTGCTGTCGAGGACGGCGTGTCCGACGCCGTGGGGAGACCAGCACCATCTCCTCCATACTCGTAAACGGGGTGCTTTGGAAAACGGGGGGAAAGTCGATGAGTACACTGACTACTGGGACCATTTCATTGTACTCTGGCGCACCTGAAGACCAAAAAAGGTACTGCACCTTAGCCCGGGTACCTCACCCCCTGGTACCTCGAGGAGAACTTAGAAAAATTTCGACAAATTTTTGGTGAGCTCCAGGGAGAGAGGCTGATTTTTCGCTTTTTGAGGCCGACCGCCGAACCGGCGCGGGGCGGACTCACAAGCCCCGCAGAGCCGTGGGCACTTAGTCGTTTTTTCAGAGAGGCGACACTTAGTCGTTTTTTCAGAGGCGACACTTAGTCGTTTTTTCGAAAGTTGACACTTAGCCGTTTTTTCGAAAGTCGACACTTAGCCGTTTTTTTGGAAAGTTGACACTTAGTCGTTTTTTCGAAAGTTGACACTTAGTCGTTTTTTCGCCACAATTGGCTCTGAGCTCCAGGGGAGAGCCTGGTTTTGCCTTATTTCAGGCCGGCTGGGGAACCGGCGCGGGTCGGATGCACGAGCCCGGCAGAGCCGTGGGCACTTAGAAAATTTTCGCCGATTAAGCTGGGACCTCCAGGCGGAGACCGGCATTCCTCGTCCTCGGGGTTCGACCCAGGAACCGGCGCTGGGCAGACGCCGTAGCCACGCAGAGCCGTGGGCACTTAGAAAATATTCGCCAAGTTGGCTCTGAGCTCCAGGCGGAGAGGCTGGTTTTGCCTTATTTCAGGCCGGCTGGGGAACCGGCGCGGGTCGGATGCACGAGCCCGCAGAGCCGTGGGCACTTTGCCATTTTCTCAGAGTCGACACTTAGTCGTTTTTTCAGAGAGGCGACACTCTGTCGTTTTTTCGAAAGTTGACACTTTGCCGTTTTTTCAGAGAGGCGACACTTAGCCGTTTTTTCGAAAGTTGACACTTAGCCGTTTTTTCGAAAGTCGACACTTAGCCGTTTTTTCAGAGATGTGACACTTTGCCGTTTTTTCGAAAGTCGACACTTAGCCGTTTTTTCAGAGATGTGACACTTAGAAACTTTTTGCCAAGTTGGCTGTGAGCTCCAGGAGGAGACCGTTATTTTTCGTCATTCGAGGCCGACTGCGGAACCGGCGCTGGGCGGACGCCAAAGCTCGGCAGGGCCGTGGGCACTTAGAAACTTTTTGCCAAGTTGGCTGTGAGCTCCAGGAGGAGACCGTTATTTTTCGTCATTCGAGGCCGACTGCGGAACCGGCGCTGGGCGGACGCCAAAGCTCGGCAGGGCCGTGGGCACTTAGAAACTTTTTGCCAAGTTGGCTGTGAGCTCCAGGAGGAGACCGTTATTTTTCGTCATTCGAGGCCGACTGCGGAACCGGCGCTGGGCGGACGCCAAAGCTCGGCAGGGCCGTGGGCACTTAGAAACTTTTTGCCAAGTTGGCTGTGAGCTCCAGGAGGAGACCGTTATTTTTCGTCATTCGAGGCCGACTGCGGAACCGGCGCTGGGCGGACGCCAAAGCTCGGCAGGGCCGTGGGCACTTAGAAACTTTTTGCCAAGTTGGCTGTGAGCTCCAGGAGGAGACCGTTATTTTTCGTCATTCGAGGCCGACTGCGGAACCGGCGCTGGGCGGACGCCAAAGCTCGGCAGGGCCGTGGGCACTTAGAAACTTTTTGCCAAGTTGGCTGTGAGCTCCAGGAGGAGACCGTTATTTTTCGTCATTCGAGGCCGACTGCGGAACCGGCGCTGGGCGGACGCCAAAGCTCGGCAGGGCCGTGGGCACTTAGAAACTTTTTGCCAAGTTGGCTGTGAGCTCCAGGAGGAGACCGTTATTTTTCGTCATTCGAGGCCGACTGCGGAACCGGCGCTGGGCGGACGCCAAAGCTCGGCAGGGCCGTGGGCACTTAGAAACTTTTTGCCAAGTTGGCTGTGAGCTCCAGGAGGAGACCGTTATTTTTCGTCATTCGAGGCCGACTGCGGAACCGGCGCTGGGCGGACGCCAAAGCTCGGCAGGGCCGTGGGCACTTAGAAACTTTTTGCCAAGTTGGCTGTGAGCTCCAGGAGGAGACCGTTATTTTTCGTCATTCGAGGCCGACTGCGGAACCGGCGCTGGGCGGACGCCAAAGCTCGGCAGGGCCGTGGGCACTTAGAAACTTTTTGCCAAGTTGGCTGTGAGCTCCAGGAGGAGACCGTTATTTTTCGTCATTCGAGGCCGACTGCGGAACCGGCGCTGGGCGGACGCCAAAGCTCGGCAGGGCCGTGGGCACTTAGAAACTTTTTGCCAAGTTGGCTGTGAGCTCCAGGAGGAGACCGTTATTTTTCGTCATTCGAGGCCGACTGCGGAACCGGCGCTGGGCGGACGCCAAAGCTCGGCAGGGCCGTGGGCACTTAGAAACTTTTTGCCAAGTTGGCTGTGAGCTCCAGGAGGAGACCGTTATTTTTCGTCATTCGAGGCCGACTGCGGAACCGGCGCTGGGCGGACGCCAAAGCTCGGCAGGGCCGTGGGCACTTAGAAACTTTTTGCCAAGTTGGCTGTGAGCTCCAGGAGGAGACCGTTATTTTTCGTCATTCGAGGCCGACTGCGGAACCGGCGCTGGGCGGACGCCAAAGCTCGGCAGGGCCGTGGGCACTTAGAAACTTTTTGCCAAGTTGGCTGTGAGCTCCAGGAGGAGACCGTTATTTTTCGTCATTCGAGGCCGACTGCGGAACCGGCGCTGGGCGGACGCCAAAGCTCGGCAGGGCCGTGGGCACTTAGAAACTTTTTGCCAAGTTGGCTGTGAGCTCCAGGAGGAGACCGTTATTTTTCGTCATTCGAGGCCGACTGCGGAACCGGCGCTGGGCGGACGCCAAAGCTCGGCAGGGCCGTGGGCACTTAGAAACTTTTTGCCAAGTTGGCTGTGAGCTCCAGGAGGAGACCGTTATTTTTCGTCATTCGAGGCCGACTGCGGAACCGGCGCTGGGCGGACGCCAAAGCTCGGCAGGGCCGTGGGCACTTAGAAACTTTTTGCCAAGTTGGCTGTGAGCTCCAGGAGGAGACCGTTATTTTTCGTCATTCTAGGCCGGCTGCAGAACCGGCGCGGGTCGGATGCACGAGCCCGCAGAGCCGTGGGCACTTTGCCACTTTTTCGCCACAATTGGCTGTGAGCTCCAGGAGGAGACCGTTATTTTTCGTCATTCTAGGCCGGTTGCAGAACCGGCGCGGCTCGGATGCACGAGCCCGCAGAGCCGTGGGCACTTAGAAAATTTTCAGAGAGGCGACACTTTGCCATTTTTTCAGAGAGGTGACACTTAGTCGTTTTTTCGAAAGTTGACACTTAGCCGTTTTTTCGAAAGTTGACACTTAGTCGTTTTTTCGAAAGTTGACACTTAGTCGTTTTTTCGCCAAAGTGCCCACCTCCAGCGCGTGCCACGGCGCTTTCCAGGTCTTCTATCCGACCTTGTGCTGTCGAGGACGGCGTGTCCGACGCCGTGGGGAGACCAGCACCATCTCCTCCATACTCGTAAACGAGGTGCTTTGGAAAACGGGGGGAAAGTCGATGAGTACACTGACTACTGGGACCATTTCATTGTACTCTGGCGCACCTGAAGACCAAAAAAGGTACTGCACCTTAGCCCGGGTACCTCACCCCCTGGTACCTCGAGGAGAACTTAGAAAAATTTCGACAAATTTTTGGTGAGCTCCAGGGAGAGAGGCTGATTTTTTGCTTTTTGAGGCCGACCGCCGAACCGGCGCGGGGCGGACTCACAAGCCCCGCAGAGCCGTGGGCACTTAGTCGTTTTTTCGAAAGTTGACACTTAGCCGTTTTTTCGAAAGTTGACACTTAGCCGTTTTTTCGAAAGTCGACACTTAGCCGTTTTTTCGAAAGTTGACACTTAGTCGTTTTTTCGCCGATTTTGCTGGGACCTCCAGGCGAGGACCGGCGTTTTTCGTCTTCCGGGTCCGACCCGGGAACCAGCGCCGAGCGGACACATTCGCTCGCTAGTGCCGTTGGCACTTAGAAAATTTTTCGTTTGTCATGAGCTCCGGGCGGAGACCGGCGTTTTTCGTCTTCCGGGTTCGACCCGGGAACCAGCGCCGAGCGGACACATTCGCTCGCTAGTGCCGTTGGCACTTAGAAAATTTTTCGTTTGTCATGAGCTCCGGGCGGAGAGCGGCGTTTTTCGTCTTCCGGGTTCGACCCGGGAACCAGCGCCGAGCGGACACATTCGCTCGCTAGTGCCGTTGGCACTTAGAAAATTTTTCGTTTGTCATGAGCTCCGGGCGGAGACCGGCGTTTTTCGTCTTCCGGGTTCGACCCGGGAACCAGCGCCGAGCGGACACATTCGCTCGCTAGTGCCGTTGGCACTTAGAAAATTTTTCGTTTGTCATGAGCTCCGGGCGGAGACCGGCGTTTTTCGTCTTCCGGGTTCGACCCGGGAACCAGCGCCGAGCGGACACATTCGCTCGCTAGTGCCGTTGGCACTTAGAAAATTTTTCGTTTGTCATGAGCTCCGGGCGGAGAGCGGCGTTTTTCGTCTTCCGGGTTCGACCCGGGAACCAGCGCCGAGCGGACACATTCGCTCGCTAGTGCCGTTGGCACTTAGAAAATTTTTTATTTGTCATGAGCTCCGGGCGGAGAGCGGCGTTTTTCGTCTTCCGGGTTCGACCCGGGAACCAGCGCCGAGCGGACACATTCGCTCGCTAGTGCCGTTGGCACTTAGAAAATTTTTCGTTTGTCATGAGCTCCGGGCGGAGAGCGGCGTTTTTCGTCTTCCGGGTTCGACCCGGGAACCAGCGCCGAGCGGACACATTCGCTCGCTAGTGCCGTTGGCACTTAGAAAATTTTTCGTTTGTCATGAGCTCCGGGCGGAGACCGGCGTTTTTCGTCTTCCGGGTTCGACCCGGGAACCAGCGCCGAGCGGACACATTCGCTCGCTAGTGCCGTTGGCACTTAGAAGATTTTTCGTTTGTCATGAGCTCCGGGCGGAGACCGGCGTTTTTCGTCTTCCGGGTTCGACCCGGGAACCAGCGCCGAGCGGACACATTCGCTCGCTAGTGCCGTTGGCACTTAGAAAATTTTTCGTTTGTCATGAGCTCCGGGCGGAGACCGGCATTTTTCGTCATTCGAGGCCGACGGGGGAACCAGCCGGAGCGGACACGTTTGCTCGGAAGAGCCGTTGGCACTTAGAAAAAATTCCGTGTCTCGTGAGCTCCAGGGGGGACAGGCTGGTTTTATTCATCCGTAGCCGACATGGGAACCAGCGCGGAGCGGATTGGTGTTGCGCTGGCATATACCTCATCTCTCTCAGGAGTCCCCCCCTTATACGTGCCGATGGTGTTTTGGAAAACGGGGGGTAACTGGATGAGTACACTGACTAGGGGGACCAGTACACTAGCGAGGGGGACCAGTACACTGACTAGTGGGACCAACACACTATGAGCGCCTGGTACCTAAAATGGAAGTATAGAGGCCGAATTTCGGGCAAGATCACGCCGGGTTAGGCTTCCAGGACCTCGGCTAAGCAATTTTAACGGGTCGCCCGGTTCTTTTTTGATCCAGCCCGGTTCTTTTTTTTATCCAGCCCGGTTCTTTTTACACTTCCAGCTGGAGCTCGGGAGCGGCTTTTTGCACAAGAACACGCCGTGTTAGGCTTCCAGGACCTCGGCTAAGCAATTTTAACGGGTCGCCCGGTTCTTTTTTTTTATCCAGCCCGGTTCTTTTTTTATCCAGCCCGGTTCTTTTTACACTTCCAGCTGGAGCTCGGGAGCGGCTTTTTGCACAAGAACACGCCGTGTTAGGCTTCCAGGACCTCGGCTAAGCAATTTTAACGGGTCGCCCGGTTCTTTTTTTTATCCAGCCCGGTTCTTTTTTTATCCAGCCCGGTTCTTTTTACACTTCCAGCTGGAGCTCGGGAGCGGCTTTTTGCACAAGATCACGCCGTGTTAGGCTTCCAGGACCTCGGCTAAGCAATTTTAACGGGTCGCCCGGTTCTTTTTTGATCCAGCCCGGTTCTTTTTTTTATCCAGCCTGGTTCTTTTTACACTTCCAGCTGGAGCTCGGGAGCGGCTTTTTGCACAAGAACACGCCGTGTTAGGCTTCCAGGACCTCGGCTAAGCAATTTTAACGGGTCGCCCGGTTCTTTTTTGATCCAGCCCGGTTCTTTTTTTTATCCAGCCTGGTTCTTTTTACACTTCCAGCTGGAGCTCGGGAGCGGCTTTTTGCACAAGATCACGCCGTGTTAGGCTTCCAGGACCTCGGCTAAGCAATTTTAACGGGTCGCCCGGTTCTTTTTTGAACCAGCCCGGTTCTTTTTTTGATCCAGCCCGGTTCTTTTTAAACTTCCAGCTGGAGCTCGGGAGCGGCTTTTTGCACAAGATCACGCCGGGTTAGGCTTCCAGGACCTCGGCTAAGCAATTTTAACGGGTCGCCCGGTTCTTTTTTGATCCAGCCCGGTTCTTTTTTTTATCCAGCCTGGTTCTTTTTACACTTCCAGCTGGAGCTCGGGAGCGGCTTTTTGCACAAGATCACGCCGTGTTAGGCTTCCAGGACCTCGGCTAAGCAATTTTAACGGGTCGCCCGGTTCTTTTTTGATCCAGCCCGGTTCTTTTTTTATCCAGCCCGGTTCTTTTTACACTTCCAGCTGGAGCTCGGGAGCGGCTTTTTGCACAAGATCACGCCGTGTTAGGCTTCCAGGACCTCGGCTAAGCAATTTTAACGGGTCGCCCGGTTCTTTTTTGATCCAGCCCGGTTCTTTTTTTTATCCAGCCCGGTTCTTTTTACACTTCCAGCTGGAGCTCGGGAGCGGCTTTTTGCACAAGATCACGCCGTGTTAGGCTTCCAGGACCTCGGCGAAGCAATTTTAACGGGTCGCCCGGTTCTTTTTTGATCCAGCCCGGTTCTTTTTTTTATCCAGCCCGGTTCTTTTTACACTTCCAGCTGGAGCTCGGGAGCGGCTTTTTGCACAAGATCACGCCGGGTTAGGCTTCCAGGACCTCGGCTAAGCAATTTTAACGGGTCGCCCGGTTCTTTTTTGATCCAGCCCGGTTCTTTTTTTATCCAGCCCGGTTCTTTTTACACTTCCAGCTGGAGCTCGGGAGCGGCTTTTTGCACAAGATCACGCCGGGTTAGGCTTCCAGGACCTCGGCTAAGCAATTTTAACGGGTCCCCCGGTTCTTTTTTGATCCAGCCCGGTTCTTTTTTTATCCAGCCCGGTTCTTTTTACACTTCCAGCTGGAGCTCGGGAGCGGCTTTTTGCACAAGATCACGCCGTGTTAGGCTTCCAGGACCTCGGCTAAGCAATTTTAACGGGTCGCCCGGTTCTTTTTTGAACCAGCCCGGTTCTTTTTTTGATCCAGCCCGGTTCTTTTTAAACTTCCAGCTGGAGCTCGGGAGCGGCTTTTTGCACAAGATCACGCCGGGTTAGGCTTCCAGGACCTCGGCTAAGCAATTTTAACGGGTCGCCCGGTTCTTTTTTGATCCAGCCCGGTTCTTTTTTTTATCCAGCCTGGTTCTTTTTACACTTCCAGCTGGAGCTCGGGACCGGCTTTTTGCACAAGATCACGCCGTGTTAGGCTTCCAGGACCTCGGCTAAGCAATTTTAACGGGTCGCCCGGTTCTTTTTTGATCCAGCCCGGTTCTTTTTTTATCCAGCCCGGTTCTTTTTACACTTCCAGCTGGAGCTCGGGAGCGGCTTTTTGCACAAGATCACGCCGTGTTAGGCTTCCAGGACCTCGGCTAAGCAATTTTAACGGGTCGCCCGGTTCTTTTTTGATCCAGCCCGGTTCTTTTTTTTATCCAGCCCGGTTCTTTTTACACTTCCAGCTGGAGCTCGGGAGCGGCTTTTTGCACAAGATCACGCCGGGTTAGGCTTCCAGGACCTCGGCAAAGCAATTTTAACGGGTCCCCCGGTTCTTTTTTGATCCAGCCCGGTTCTTTTTTTATCCAGCCCGGTTCTTTTTACACTTCCAGCTGGAGCTCGGGAGCGGCTTTTTGCACAAGATCACGCCGGGTTAGGCTTCCAGGACCTCGGCTAAGCAATTTTAACGGGTCCCCCGGTTCTTTTTTGATCCAGCCCGGTTCTTTTTTTATCCAGCCCGGTTCTTTTTACACTTCCAGCTGGAGCTCGGGAGCGGCTTTTTGCACAAGATCACGCCGTGTTAGGCTTCCAGGACCTCGGCTAAGCAATTTTAACGGGTCGCCCGGTTCTTTTTTGATCCAGCCCGGTTCTTTTTCCACTTCCAGCTGGAGCTCAGCAGCGGCTTTTTGCACAAGATCACGCCGGGTTAGGCTTCCAGGACCTCGGCTAAGCACTTCTAACGGGTCGCCCGGTTCTTTTTTTGAACCAGCCCGGTTCTTTTTACACTTCCAGCTGGAGCTCAGCAGCGGCTTTTTGCACAAGATCACGCCGGGTTAGGGTTCCAGGACCTCGGCTAAGCAATTTTAACGGGCCGCCCGGTTCTTTTTTTGATCCAGCCCGGTTCTTTTTACACTTCCAGCTGGAGCTCAGCAGCGGCTTTTTGCACAAGATCACGCCGGGTTAGGCTTCCAGGACCTCGGCTAAGCACTTCTAACGGGCCCTGGTCCACCCCTGCCAGCGCATTTCAAAACTTGGCATTAATTTCGACCTAAGAGACGAAGTCTGATTTTTTTCTACCACTTGGGCGGCCTTTTTGCACCCAGAACACCCGCACCGGCACCATAAATTCGAAGGGTGCCGAGTGCGTCGGCGCAGATTCTGCGACGGAGTGACACTTCCCTCTTGTGGACATTCGGCGGTAGGTGAAATGCGCACTCGGTCTTCTCTTTTCTTTTCCTTCCAGTGAAACTTTGGCAACATTCTGCGAGCTGCTGGCTTCCAGAACCTCGGCCAAGCAGGTGGAGGATTTTTTTCCACTTCCAGCTGGAGGTGAGGAGGGACTTTTTGGGCAAGATCACGCCGACTTAGCAAGCAAGGTGGAAGTGCCAGCATGCTCCGTGGCTGGAAGTGTGGATGTGGAGCTCCAGCACCCTCCCTGCCTATGGAAGTGTGGAGCTCCAGCACCCTCCCTGCCTATGGAAGTGTGGAGCTCCAGCACCCTCCCTGCCTATGGAAGTGTGGAGCTCCAGCACCCTCCCTGCCTATGGAAGTGTGGAGCTCCAGCACCCTCCCTGCCTATGGAAGTGTGGAGCTCCAGCACCCTCCCTGCCTATGGAAGTGTGGAGCTCCAGCACCCTCCCTGCCTATGGAAGTGTGGAGCTCCAGCACCCTCCCTGCCTATGGAAGTGTGGAGCTCCAGCACCCTCCCTGCCTATGGAAGTGTGGAGCTCCAGCACCCTCCCTGCCTATGGAAGTGTGGAGCTCCAGCACCCTCCCTGCCTATGGAAGTGTGGAGCTCCAGCACCCTCCCTGCCTATGGAAGTGTGGAGCTCCAGCACCCTCCCTGCCTATGGAAGAGCCACCTCCGCGGGCATGCTGCTCAACCACGCCGGCCCAGAGTTCCAGCAGCTCGGCTACACTCTCTCACAAGCCCCGCCTGGAGCTCCCCAGCCCGCCCCTGGTACCTCAACTACCGAGGCCAGCCGCTCGACCAGGCCGGCCCAGAGTTCCAGCCGCTCGGCTTCACTCTCTCACAAGCCCCGCCTGGAGCTCCCCAGCCCGCCCCTGGTACCTCAACTACCGAGGCCAGCCGCTCGACCACGCCGGCGCAGAGTTCCAGCCGCTCGGATAAGCTCTGCCACTCTCCCGCTAAGCAGCCACCGGTAACGGGGAAATGTCGCCGCCTTGTGGACACGCCCTTGTAAATGAATGGGCTTTCGCACTTAGTGCAATTTTCGCCAGCTCCGTGGCTGCAAGTATGGAGCTATGGAGCCACCAGCCAGGCTGGAGCTCTGGAGCTATGGAAGTTTGGAGCTCTGGAGCTATGGAGCTATGGAGCTATGGAGCTATGGAGCTATGGAGCTATGGAGCTCTGGGGCTATGGAGCTATGGAGCTATGGAGCTATGGAAGTATGGAGCTATGGAGCTATGGATGTATGGAGCTATGGAAGTATGGAGCTATGGAGCTATGGAAGTCTGGAGCTATGGAAGTATGGAGCTATGGAGCTATGGAAGTATGGAGCTATGGAGCTATGGAGCTATGGAGCTATGGAGCCACCAGCCAGCACCCTCCGTGGCTCAACCACACCGGCCCAGAGTTCCAGCCGCTCGGCTTCACTCTCTCACAAGCCCCGCCTGGAGCTCCCCAGCCCACCCCTGGTACCTCAACTACCGAGGCCAGCCGCTCGACCAGGCCGGCCGAGAGTTCCAGCCGCTCGGCTTCACTCTCTCACAAGACCCGCCTGGAGCTCCCCGGCCCACCCCTGGTACCTCAACTACCGAGGCCAGCCGCTCGACCACGCCGGCCGAGAGTTCCAGCCGCTCGGCTTCACTCTCTCACAAGACCCGCCTGGAGCTCCCCGGCCCACCCCTGGTACCTCAACTACCGAGGCCAGCCGTTCGACCACGCCGGCGCAGAGTTCCAGCCGCTCGGATAAGCTCTGTCACTCTCCTGCCGCGCAGCCACCGGTAACGGGGAAATGTCGCCGCCTTGTGGACACGCCCTTGTAAATGAATGGGCTTTCGCACTTAGTGCAATTTTCGCCAACTCTCTGACTGGAGCTATGGAAGTATGGAGCTATGGAGCCACCAGCCACCCAGGCTGGAGCTATGGAGCTCTGGAGGTATGGAGCTCTGGTGCTATGGAAGTATGGAGCTATGGAGCTATGGAAGTATGGAG
>NW_028232450.1:0-34865 GCF_054491065.1 Syngnathus leptorhynchus | reverse complement strand
CATGGAAGTGACGTAGTATTTTCATGGATATTGTTTTGCAAATAAGGAGATAAAGTATCCTGAAAAAAATAAACACCTTGAGAAGTCCCGATCCAAATCTTTCCAAAAACGTCTTCTTCGATGGCATAAGTTCTTTTAAAAATAGCGGTATTAAGATCCTCCCGACTTAATATGGTTCCAGTATCCGTATAGGTAGCAGCCCCAGAATTACCGATCCAAATTCGACCTTGACTATCTTCAAAGGTTGTTTTTACTCCCGAAAAACTTGATCGCTGTAGTTCTTTTAAATCGGAATTTAAAACAGCAAGACCATCATCTGAGACGAAGTAAAATTGTTGTTGATCGTTTTGTGAAACTTCTAAAACCCTTCCCCTAATTTTCAAGTCTGCAATCTGTGGCTTTTGCCCCTCTTGATGAATAGCAATCTTACCATCGCTGTGTCCGCTTATTATCCGGTCGAGCGTCGCATCGTAATGAAGGCAATGCACTTCGTTGTTTGGCAAATCACCATTTTCTGTGCTCAAAAAATGCAGGGCAATAGATGGAATGATTTTCACGCCCTGACTAGTCGTCGAAATCCAATAATTGCCTTCTCGATCTTTGCTAATAAAATTGGCATTGATGCTTTCTAAAACTTTCACGGGGATCGTAGGATTAGTCATTGCCCCCAACGGAAAACTCCACACGTCTTTGGAACTACTGATCCAACAGGTATTGCCCATCACTTTGACATATGCTATTTTGATCGGCGTTTCAAAGGAAGCCAATTCTATCAAATGATGGTCTGCAATGGCAATAATCTTTGCCAAGCCATCCTCGTTTCTTAATGCGGCAATAATATAATGCTGATAATGACCATAGGCTCCGGTGAGGCGAAAACCTTTAAAAGGTTTACGATTTTTCTTTGATGCAATTGCTTGTTGATGTAGCGTTCTACAATTAGAACGTTATTTCGCCTATGCTTAGTCAAGGAAATGGTGTCCTCTTGATAAACTATAGAAAAGCCATCTGTATACTCACAAAGTAGTTGTTGGTTAAAAACAGGTTTTTCTCCTTCGTACAAATAAAAACTCAGCAATCCGGTTTTTTCGATTTTCTTTTCTCGATACAACATCCACACTTGGGTTTCTCCAATCTGAATATTGGTTATTTCCCGATCCTTAAAAATACTATCCGTAGCCAAGGAGATGACTTGATCCTCATCGATATAAGCCACTTGTCCGGAGAGGTTGACCAACCAAATGCGATTCCAGGCGTCCTTACGGATTTTCAGGATCACATTGTCTTTCAATAAGCTATCTGGAAAAGTTTTGATTGTCCGTCCATCGTATTTACAAATGCCATTTTCTGTGGCCATCCAAATATAGCCCAAGTCATCTTGCAAAGTCTCGTACACCGTCATACTAGGCAAACCATCCTCATCGGTTATTTGCCAAGAAGAAAGTTCCTGACTTTGCACTTTGCCAGTAAGTAGATGACACAGCAGCAAGACAAAGAGGAAGTCTTTGAAATTATTGTTTAACAATACTACGCCCATATTATTCTTATAAGCTTATCCCGTAGAGGACAAACCTTTGAAATTAATCAAGATTTAGGTGGAATACATCTAACAAGTTGACGGGAAAAAGAATAAATATCTGGCAATATAGTGGTTTTAAAACTACAGTTCAACAATTTGTTGGCGAGTAAAAACAAAATACTTCCTGTTTATGATAAACGAAAATACTCAAAACCGTTCAGTAGTTATCAGCCTAATTACAGCCTTAGCCAGTAGTTGCTCAATCATTACAACTTGCCTCTTATGGCTATTGCAAGAATATTGTCTCTTTTCAACCAAAATATATAAATAATGAAAAAGAGTTTATCCCCCTTTATTACAATGTTGCAACGCGCTGTTTTAGTGACGGCATTACTTGCTTTTTATATATACCCCCCGTTCAGGCACAACAGCAATGCCTCGACATCGAAATCGATGAGTCGATACCAGTACCAATGATCCTTGTTCACAGATCGTTTCCTTTGAATTGAATAACACAAGCTCTGGAAGCAATTTAACAGACCTTATTCTCTTTGAATTTTTCAGAGTGGAAAATGGCGTTACTAGTGGAATCCCTGCCAGTGATTTTACCATTGGTGATTTTTTCACCAATTTAGGCTTCACCAAAACTGCCAACTGGATTGAATCGCCTCCAAATACGACATTTGATATCGGTACGGTGATGAATGAACACGTAGCAGATATTACCCTTACTGTCACTCAAGGAGAATGTGTAGATGTATTGATTAAAGTAAGTTATGTGACCTTAGCCAATGCTTCCGGCCCAGGAGTATATTGTCTTTTTGAAGAAATGGTCAAAGTATGTAATGGTTCTACTACGAATCTTGTACAAGTATGCGAACACTATCGGATGCAGAAGGGTGTCCTGTAAAAACGATATTAAACGCTAATATAGCTACGGATTGTTTCAATGCGTCTGCCACCAGTTCTACCTCTTCCAGTGGAGAGTTTTGTGCACTCGTACCGAAGGTGGTTGTATTGATTTGGAAATTAGAGACTGTGAAGCTTTTTGCGATAATCCATTAGGTGCAACAGATTTGCTTTCCTTACGCAAATACATTCTAGGCGTCACTGCTAATCCTCCCAATGGCTTGAATAGTCTTATTGCCGCAGATGTAAACGGAGACGGGGAAATCAACACCCTTGATTTGGTGTTTATCCAACGGCTAATTCTGGGCGAAACTACGAACACAGGAAACTCCGGAGATTGTGTGATCTTTGATCAAGACGATATCACGCAGGAGGATCACAACACAATTTCTGGTACGCCTAGTTCTACCATTTGTGACGGAGAGACTCCTGAATTGACGGTGGTTGTTATGGGAGATTTTAATGGTACTTGTACCTGTGACCATCTGGGAAGCGCTCCCAATGGCGTCAGCAATTTGATTCCTGAGAAAACGAAAAGCAGTACTTTAATTAAAACCACCACTCCTCTTAAGTTTTATGATTTGGCGTTAATTATTCAACTAGACCAAATCGTAAGTCTTAGTGAGGTGATCGTATCTCCTAGTGTTCAAATCCTGAAATTTCTATTAATGGCAATACCGTAACTGTTACATCCAACTCCCGAGATGGGAAATCCGCGACTGTGGAGAGTGGAGCAAGTATCGTCGAAATCAATAATGGCAATGCAACACTTCAAGATCTTGATGGATTTTTAATCAGCGACCAAACGACCTTGGATCAAATTGAGTTGGCTTCTTCCAACGGCTCAAATCCAAGAAGTGTTTCCCCGAGAATTTGGAGGTAACTTCTACAGCTTATTTCAATGGTTCTGACCTAATCATTACCAATGATTCTGATTTGCACCGCGCTACCATTAACGTATTTGATGTATCTGGAAAACAACTATTTTCTAGTCGCCAGGAAGAAATGATCCAAGGCATCCATCGCTTTCAATGCAAAACCAACAGGCATCCTATTGGTAAGGATTGTTGCAGAAGAAGGTAATTTCATCCATAAAGTATACAAAAAATAAAGCCTCTCCGATAAGATAAATGTTGAATAATAGTTTCAAAAGCTTTCCTAAAAAGCATGGAATTATTATTCAACATTTTTTTCTCCACTAAACCCAAGTTGTCGATAATAGAAAAACCAGAATTTACGAACGTATAAAAGAGAAAGAACAGGACAAAACTCGTAAAAAAGGAATGTTTTGAGGTTCAAAAAGATACATTTTGGTACATTTGCAATCGCTGATAAAAAAAATGTATTAGACGTTTATGAGATTTAAACCTCAATGGAAAGCTCCGACAAACAACACATAGAGACGGAATTGAGCCGAGATTTGGGCTTGAGCTTCCGCTTTAGCAATTGGTATTGGTACTATGATCGCGGCAGGGATTTTCAGTCTCTCTGGCCTAGCTATTCAAATGTAGGCTCCGCTGCTATCGTATCCTTTCTCATTGCGGCTTTTGTAGCCACCTTTACGGCACTTACTTACTGTGAGTTTGTGTCTATTTACCCTCGATCAGGGGAAGGCTATCTATACGCTCGAAAAACTTTTGCCGCTCCATTTGCCTATTTTGTAGGCTGGGCATTATTCCTAGGCTATGCCTCTTCTTGTGGTTTTTACATCGCTACCTTCTCCGAATATTTCAATGAATTTTTGTGGCACAGCCCTGTCGAAGCCATTTCCGGGATAGTGATTCTCGTTGGCTCACGATCCTCAATATCAAGGGTACTGCGGAAAGCGGTACCTTCAAATCGTCGTTACACTAGCCAAAGTATTGCTGTTGATTTGTTTATCAGCGGAGGGATGCCTTATGTCGACTTCGATGTAGTCGTCGATAAATTTAGTACCGATGTTTCGGAAATTGGCGCAACTGCGGCCATGGTGTTTATCACCTTCTTCGGTTTTCGGCCATCGCAGCTTCTGCAGGAGAAATTAAAGATCCAGTCAAAAATATTCCTAAGGCTATTTTCTTTTCCATGGGCTTAGTCACGGTCTTGTATACTTTAGTGATCTTGGTGATGCTCTTTGCGGGCTTGACCGAATACACAGAAGCAGCTATGGGCATGGCGGCCAAGAAATTTCTTGGCGGGCCCGGTGGTTATGTCATCATCTTTGGCGCTTTGTTTTCTATGATCTCTGCTGCCAACGCTTCTATCATGGCCGGATCGAGAGTCGCTCTTTCGATGAGTGCTTTGGGCATTTGCCTAAAGGCATTGGCATGATCGACCCAAAAACCAAGACACCAATAGTGGCTGTTGTTTTAATGGGTTTAACCATCGCGGTATTTAGCCTTTTGCTTCCCTTGCGGTCATTGGCACATTTTGCCGATACCGTTTTGTTGATGGCCTTGGTGTTAGTCAATGTGGCGCTAATCATCCATCGTAAAAAATTCCCCGAGATGAAACGGCCCTTTAAGGTGCCGCTCGTACCGCTCTTGCCAGCTATCGGGATCATAGCCAATACTGGACTCATGTTCCAGATCGCTCATGAAGATCCGACTTCTGCCATATTGGGTTTTGGCGCACTCCTTTAGGCGTTCTTGGCTTCCTAGCTTGGAAAGGTACGCAGCCAGAAGACGAAGCCATTCCTGGTGCCAAATCCAGAGTCAGTCTAGGTCGTTTTGCTTCTAGAGAAGAAGAGAAAAAATTTCGCATTTTGGTGCCCTTGGCCAATCCAGATAATGTAGAACAGTTGATTCAATTGGCTAGTGCCATTGCCAAAGAAAAGTCGGGAGAAATCATTGCCTACGGGTTGTCGTCGTACCGGAGCAAATGCCGCTGCGACATGAAAAAGCTTATGTTGAAAAAGAGCGAGCCATTTTGGACCATGCGCATAGTGTCGCCGAAAAGCCAATGTGCCTTTGACCAGTTTGGTCCGTGTCGGACACAATGCTGCCAAAGCCATTTTGGAATCAGAATACGATTGGCATTGCAATTTAGTTTTGTTGGGTTGGAAAGGTTATTCTTCTTCGGGAGAAAAGATTTTGGGAGAAATCACGGATGCGGTAGTGACCTATGCTCGGTAGACATCATGCTGGTCAAGCTGAAAGATAACTTACGATTCGAAATGTATTGTTGCCGACTGCTGGTGGCGAACACGCACAGTGTGCCGAATCGTATGCTGCTTCTCTCGTGAAATTTTTGAACGGTAAACTGACCGTTTGTCGCATTCAATCGCCCAATCAGAAAAGGCGAAAATCAAGAAGTAGAAAAGCTACTAGACGAAGCCAAAAATCGAATCCGTGCCATCAATGAGTTAGATGCTCAACAAGCCATCGTTTACAGCGATTCTATTCCTAAAGGAATTATCGAAGCATCTAGAAACTATGATACCATCATGGTTGGAGCTACCCGCGATAGTATTTACCAACAAATTCTTTTCGGTAGTATCCCTGAGGCCATTGCCAAAAATGTAGACAAAAATGTCATTGTTGTCAAGCATTACCATCCAGTAAAATCGCTATTAGGTAGGGTTATGGGAGAATAGTTTTTGCTACTGACTTCGAAGAGTTTTTCTATCTTTGATTGAATTTATATTACCTAAATATTAGCTCCAGAAATCATGACCATCACACAAAGTTTTAATAATCGCTACGAAGACAAGTACGACAACGATATTGAAATCAGCGACATTCCTCAAGGCTACTTTCCTGCGATCATTGATACTTCTTTTTCTGAGGGTGAAATCATGCGGGAGGTACGCATTGAACTATTGCCCTTAGAGCAATCGCCTGGGAATACGATGAGGGTCAACACAGCAGGATACTACAGAAAATCGGCAGAGACCACTGTTCGAGTAGCTGTTTACCTAAACGATCAACTTCAAGCGGAGCAGACCGAGGCCTATCCCTAGCCCTCTACTTTAGGGCGAATCACCTTATCCCAAAGATCATAGCCTGCCTTATTCATGTGCAAGCCATCTTCAATAAAAATAGACGCAACACTTCTCCCTTTTCATCAATCATCACCTTCCACACATCGACAAATTGACAATTGTCTTTTTGATCAGCATAAGCGCTAAAAGCTTGATTCAATTTTTGATATTGAGCTTTTAGATGCCAGCGAGCAAGACTTGGCTTGGCGGAAATCAAATAAATTTGGCACTTGGGATATTTTTGTTCGATAGCCGTGACTACTTTTTGTGTTTGCTCCATGATTAGGGCCACCGATCGGCCAAATTGATGTCATTATCGCCTTCGTAAATAAATACTTTAGCGGGGGCGAATTTAAAACCGCATGCTCTAAATAGTAAAGGAGGTCACTCATTTCGGAGCCGCCAAATCCCGTATTGATAATTTGGTGATCGGCATAGTAGGTTTGAATATCTTCCCACATTCGGATACTCGAACTCCCGGTGAAAACGATTCGGTCTTGATTGATGGAAAAACCGATTTTTTTAATCTTTGTCATTTCGTTGGCAAACCGAAGGGGGTCTGGGAATTGCGAACCGGAAGGTGGATTTTTGTTGGTGCCGGTACAGGCAAAAATAAAGAGGATTGAAAGTAAGAAGACGAGGGTACGAAAAGGAAAGTAATTCGACATATTGTTTTAAGTCTGTTTGACTACAAAGGTAAACAACAATTGGCAACTGCCCTCTGGTTCATCACCCCATTGATTTTTTAATTCAAGTATTCCCTTTCTTTTTTTGTGAAGACCTAAATAAAAATCCCGAATTTTCGGTAATCGAAAATTCGGGATGATTTCTATTTATTCAGAGCTCGCGTACTTTCCAACAGATTCTAGTTTTCTGGAAAACCATTGTCTAGCCAACAAGTCAAGATTTCTATCTCCCCTGCGGTGAGTTCTGTAGGCTTTCCAGAGGGCACGAAATTAGCGGGAGGCATATCGAGTAAGGTGATTCCTCTTTCTTTAAAAGAGCCATCGCCCAAATTGGCTAATAAGCCCGCATAGTTGGTATAATCTTCTGAGCCAGCGGGTACAAACATCCCTGCATCCGAACCGCTATGGCATCCGGAGTACGCACAGGAATTCTCAATGATGGCTTTTACATTGCCGTCATATGTTTCTTTGCAAGTCATATCTTCAGGCTCATCCTCTTTACAAGAAGAAAATACAACGGTGGTCAACACTGCTAAGAGGAAAAAAAGTCGAAAGGTCTTCATGATTCTTTAAGTTTTTTAGGGTAATAATTTTGACAATATTTAAGATTAAATTTTAGGGTTTTTTAATTATTAGAATGGTTGACTTTTCTAGTGATTAAAAGTTTTTTGGGGTTACTACTCTTAATGCGATCTTTAAATTTTGATCTTTTAAAAGCAACTGGCGGTAAGTTATGTAGTCGCGAAAGGCTTTTGCAGGACAGATTTATCAAAAAATTCTAAAAAACAAAAAAATACACTTAACAAAAAAAAACATAAAACATTAAAAATCAGCATTTTAAAATTAAAAAATCCATATCAAGTAATTCTAAAAAAAATCTTATTTTACCGTTCAAATAACAAAATATTTTAGCAAAAAATCTTCTTAATGCACCATAGCAAATTACTCACGTTGCTTCGTAGTCTTTCTCCAAAAGAAATCCATTGGTTTCAAAAATTTTTACATTCTCCTTTTCACAATAGCAAAAAAGAAGTCATTGCCCTATTTAAGTACATCAAAAAATATTATCCAGACTTAGACGCCCCGAAGCTTAGCAAAGCAGCGACTTGCAAAAAACTATACCCCGCGGAAAAAGCTAATTTGCAAAAACTCCGCAAGACCATGCATGAACTCGCCTTACTCGCTGAAGATTTTCTGGTCGTCATGTACTTAAAGAAAGAACCACTGGAGAAAAAAAGAGTATTGACTAAAGCCCTTGGCAACAGAAACAGCTATGATCAATTCCAGAAGGGGATACGGGAAATAATAGTTGCCTTAGAAAATCGCCCTTATAGAGATGCGACTTTTTATCGAGAAATCCATCAACTGAATTTCGATTATTACAGTCATGTAGAGACGAGTAAGCAAAAGCAAAACATGTCGATTTTGAAGACCGCTGCTGACCACCTAGATTATTATTACTTGCTTCAGCGACAGCAATTGGATCTGACCATGATGTGGCATACCAAGTTGTTGGGCGGAGAAATTCAAATTAGTACTTTGGCAGCTTCTCAAAAGGTATTGGAAGGGGTACCTGTTTTTCGATTGTACCAATTGATCGCGGAGGCAGAAAACAGCACTTGGGAGGAAGAACGGTATTTGGAAATGGAAAACTTGTTTAAACAGGAGAGGGCGCAATTGTCATTACGCGATCAAGAAGAGATCATCCGTATTTTATTGAATCACCTAAGCAGTCAGATCAATAAAGGCAAAGAAGGCTATCACGCCAAGGTATTGGACTTATACAAATTTGGGTTGAAACAAAAACTCCTTTTCGAAAACGGACAGATGGGAGAAACTACTTTTACCAATATTGCTACTGTAGGGATTTTTGAACATGAATTTTTCTGGGTAGAAGATTTTCTCAAAAGGTACCGAGTTTATTTGCCAGAGTCTGTTCAAAAAGATGCTTATAGCTTAAGTCTCGGATTGTTGTTTTTCTACAAAAAAGAATATGCCTCTACAATTAATTTGTTGTGGAACAATAGTTTCACTCAAAACATGCATGCCTTAAAAGCAAAGTCTATACTGTTACGAACCTATTTTGAGCAATTCCTGCTTGATGACAGCTACTACGAGTTATTGCTTGCCCAAACCCATGCTTTTGAAAAATTCGTGAGAAGAAATGAGACCATCTCGACTACGCGCAAAGAAAGTTATCTCAACTTTATTCTTTTCACCCGAGCGATTGCCAATGCCCGATTGCAAAAAACGCTTAGCCTTCAACTTTCTAAAAAAATACAGCAGACCCAATCCATCATCTTAAAAAGTTGGCTCTTAAGCAAAGTAGAAGATGCCCTAAAAAAATAGCCAGATCTTTCTATTCGAAAAATCTGGCTACCCAAAAAGAGGCGCTATGCTTAGCCCTCAATCACATCCTCTACGATAATGACATCATCGTCACCCGCGCCTCCTTTTAGTTGCTGCTGCTGTACTTTGGTCAATGTTGCTTTCGAAAAATAAGCAAAAGAATGGGTGCTTGGAACGTTTGATTTTTTAATGAAATTTTTCATTTGGCAATAGAATTTAAGGTCTTGCGCTGGGCAAGACTTGGGGTTAAAAAAAATAAAAGGGTTGTTTTTTTACTTTTTAGATAGTCTGTTGATTAGTAGAACTATCGTGAAAAAGTCTATTGCAAAGTTGAAGGGAAAAGGGCTTGGGGAGCTAGTAAAAAGCGTCCAAGAAATGGTAGAACTGTTGCAGGCGGGATAAAAAAAACGGGTAGTTTCGTTGTATACACGAAACTACCCGTTTATTAACTACTTGACTATCAACTACTTACCTGCTTCACTTGGCAAAACATCAAAAGCATCCTGAAAAATTTTAGAAAAATAAGATGGATCTTTAAATCCTGCTTCATAGGCGGCCTCCGCTACATTCATTGCTGTATTTTCCAGCAGGTATTTAGCTTTATTCAAGCGGTAGGTTTTGATAAATGAGGAAGGAGCGGTATCTGTCAGGGCTTTCATCTTTCGGAATAATTGGGAACGAGACATGCCTACCTTTTGGCAAAGTTCTGGAAGACCAAAATTTTCATCGCTTATGTGTTCTTCTAGAATGTTTTTAATTTTTTCTATAAATGCATTTTCAACTAAAGTCGCCGCATCGCTATTCTCTATGATCGCCGCACCTCCCGGCATTGCGCTCAAACCTATCTGCTGATTAAAATAGGCTTGCATTCGCTTGCGCAAGGTGCTTAATTTTTCCAAGCGAATCAGCAATTCCTTTTTATCAAAGGGTTTTGACAGATAAGCATCCGCTCCTCTTTTCAATCCCTGCAACTTCGATTCTATATCCGCTCTGGCCGTTAGGAGTACAATGGGAATATGGCTACTCCGATCGTCATTCTTTATGATATCACAAACCTCAAAGCCATCTTTTCCTGGCATCATCACATCGCTGATTATTAAGTCGGGAATATTTTCGAATGCTTTTTCAATCCCAATTTCTCCATTGTAAGCCACATCAATTTGATACAAGCCTTCCAAACAGGATTTGAGATAAACCACTACATCGGGATTGTCTTCAATGATTAATACTTGGGGCAAGGTGGAATTGGGAGCCGTTTCCGTTTCCGTTTCCGTTTCCAACGCTGTTTTGGGCGCATTGGCCAGCCAGCTAAGATCCTTTTTGGTTGTACTTTGAGTAGGCGGAGCGGTATTCCTAATCGGCAATTGGATCAAGAAAGTAGTCCCTTGCCCCAGCTCGCTCTTTACCGATATTTTTACTTCCATTAGTTTGATCAACTCTTGGGGAGTCCGACTGGCTGTCGTCTTCGTAAATGCTCCAAATAGAATCCAACTTAAATTGACTGTGGCTTTGAGGTGCAAAAGCAAAAAATAGAATAAAGAATAAAACAGGTTTGAGCACAAAGTAGGTAAGGGTCGCAATAGATGGGTACGGACTGCCTTTCGCAAGGCATCCTCTAAGGTAGGTTGTTTTCATTGGGGTTGAGTTTATTATAAATCTAAAATAATCAAAAAAGCGTAAACTCAATCGTGCACATCCTAGTATAATCAGCAAGTTTTTGACTTAGTAAAATTTGCCCGTTATCATTCTTCAACTTATCAAAGCATCATTCCATCCAAACTCAGCACGCCACTTCGTTTAGGGTTCGAGTTATAAAATCGAATCAAGCCATTAGAATACGCAGCAGTACCACTTGACCTGGATTGCCAAAGTCGAGTAAACTGAGGAGGAAAAATAACTTTACCGCTTAAGTCTGCGATGCCGATGAGGGTTTCATCGTCTACCTTTTGAGAAAGTTGGTAATGAGTGGGCGCATCACTACCTTCCAGATTGCCAAGATTGCTGAGCTTTATTTCGTCGTAGATAAATGGAAGGATGATGGTTCCATTTAAGTGGATCATTCCCCATTTGCCATTTTTCTGCGCTAGGATCGTTTTATTTTTAATAGCTGGATAGCCTCCATTGCCCAAACCATGCGAGCGCGGGCGGCCGTTTTCATAAAACTTCACCGCGATTCTTGGATCTCCTTTCATTTGGAAACGATCGTATTCCACCGGAAGCACCAATTGTCCAGTGCTGTCGATTAAGCCAAATATTTTTTTGTCCTGATCGCTGACTAGGGCGTATCCTTCTTGTAGGTAGGAAGCAATTTGGTAGCCATTTTCAAGTTGAACAACCTTGCCTTTTCGGTCTATAAAATAGTCGCGGCAATCGCGACTCCCTATGCCGTATTGGTCTTTAAATTGATACAACCAGTCGAAACCTTCCTTGCACAAAAGTTTTCCTTTTTCATCGACAAAATTGAATTGCATCGGATGAGAGCTGGTACTGCCATTGCCGATACTACTCACCCATTGGGCGCATGGATATTCCTTGGTAGGCTTATCCACTGCATAGCCTACTGCGCCAATTCCACTTTTTACCTCTGCTAAAATTTCATACGGATGGGTCATCAAAATCTGGGCATTGGTATCGATATAGCCATGCGTTTCGCCTTGTCGAAAAATGGCCATGCCTTCGCTATACGGGCTTAGAAAATCATATTCCACTGGAATTTTTATCCGGCCATCTGGATATACATATCCGTACTTGTTGTCTTTTTTAACCCGCAGTGGTTGAGAAAAATCATCTTGTCCGCTCAATTCGATGTGGTAGGTTTCGTCTAGTACTTTTTCGCCAGCTAAATTTAAATAATAAGCTTTCCCTCTAGGTAGAGCAACCTTGTACAACTGAGTACCCAAATTGCTAATCATTCCGGGATGCTCAATAGGAATCACTATTTCATTGTTGAAATTGACGACGCCCCAGTTTTCTTTTTTCCTTACGGCAATCAAGTTTTTATCGCGCAAAAAGAAGATACTCTCGTACTTGTTTTCCAAACCAAGTATTGGCTTAATTTGAAAATCAAAAAGTCCCATATATTGGCTTCTTTTTATCCGTACTCCAATTTTTGATAAAAACTGAATAGAGAAAATACTGTCCATGATTTCTTTTCCTGCAAGGTCAATCAATATATCTCCTGGCCTACTCCTTGAAGGCGTTGACTTAACGGTATAATAAGGCTGCACTTCTACTTTTTCACCCGCTCTTCTTTCCGAATAGCAATCGCTGACATTGTAAGCTTCAACCGTAAAAAGCACCTTTCCTTCCTCATCCAACATTTCTATTTTTTTCTTTTTGGGATCGTCAGCTATTTTGATTTTCTTTCTGATTCTCCCCGTCCACAAATTAGGCAAGTAATCACAATTCTGGCAGCGTTCAACGATCTCTCCTTGCTCATTGTACAACAACTTTGTGCCTGTACTATCAACGATGGCAAAGAAGCGTTTTTCCACTTCCATTCCATTGTGATAATTGGTAAACCAGATGTCCATCTTTTTCTTTTTCCAAGGAACGATCACTTCGTTTTTGCGATTGATGATGGCCCAGAGGTCGCCATTTTTTACTACTGCCGTGCCAGCCACCATCTCGTCTGCACTATCGTATTCTAGAGGAATCACCAATTCTCCTTTTATATTTTTATAGCCCATTTTACCTGCTTCCCCGACAGGATACAGGTAAGGCAAGTTAGGGTTTTGCCCCAATAAAGGAAAGGCTAGAAATACAGATAAAATGATGGGTAGAAATTGCATTTGAAAATTTTATACAGATTCAACAAGTCATAGCTAAAAGGCGGCGCATTGTCCGTTTTCTTTTAAACTTAGTACACAAAACTAAGCATAAGTTATTATTCGTCTCTTTTCCTTTTAATGGATAGGGTTAACTCGATCAACTGGTCTTTGATTTTGATATACCGACAAGTACAGCGTTTATTGCTTCCCGGACAGGAACCATTATAAAATTGGAAGATCAGCTGAGTACTGGAGGTGGGAAAATACGGGCTTATTATTTTTTATTCCACCTTTCCTTCCGAATCTGTTTTCACGAGTAGGATGGTTTGAATGCCATCGGTTCGATTGATCGTTCGACCGGAAATTAAGAAACCACCGTCACTCGTTGGGAGAATAGTTTCTGTCCATTCATCATTGCCCCTTAGGTCATGAGTTTCTTGCCAAACGATCTCTCCTTCTTCGTCAATTTTGGCAATCAAGGCGTCTGTTTTAGTAGGAAACTCGGCCCCGCCTGTTCTACCGGTCAATACATAGCCTCCCTCTACTGCTACCATATCGTTGGCGCCGTTATTTTTACTAATTTGAATAGTTTTAAACATCAATTCATTTCCCTCCAAATCCGTCTTTAATAGGAAGATAGCATCATCCTTATTGTTTTTACTAAGGGTACCTGCCAAGAGCAGATTGCGATCCGGGGTCTCTACGATTGCCCCCACTAGCGAGGACGTCCACCCCCCACGGTCTTCAAAAGAAAAATTGTGTTCATTGACTAAGCGGCCCGCATTGCGGTCGAGTTCTCCCCAATAAACATTGGTCAACGAAAAATTGGTAGCCGCGCTAATCCAACCGCCGGCGACGAATGTTCTTTGACTGGAATGAAACAATAGATTGTAACCATCTCCAAAGTTAGTACTCGAAGGAATTGCTTTAACAACAGAATCGGCTTCTATTTGCATCACGGCAACACTTCCTCCCCAAGATCCGGTCACAAATATTTCTCCATCTGGGCTTTCCTGAATCTCAAAGCCACTGTCCCATTTAAGGGTATCCGATTCTTGGTAATTGCTAGACGACAGTTCAAAATTTCCATCAAGGGTGCCCAAGAAAAGTCTGCCGTCAATATTGTCATCTGGTGGGCGATCACATCTTGCAGTGGTGGTAGATGCTGGTGGCAAGCGGGTCAAGGAAAAACCAACTGCTTTAAAACTGCCTTGAATTTGTGCGATAGAGAAGAAATTTTCCTCTCTTCCTTGATTCGAATTCCCAAAAGCTCTTAAGTTAATTGTGGCGCCGCTTTCCTTGTCAATTTTAGCCAAAAAGGCATCTACAATATCGCACTGCGGCCCCAATGCTCCAGCCAAGATATAAGCATCGCTCGTTTCGATAGCATCCGTAACCAAATCATAACCATTGCCGCCTACGGTGGTGATGTACGTTACATAAGACTCTGCCTCTTCTGGTTTAAAAAGATTACAAGAGGAAATAAAAATGGACAAGCAAACAAGGAGGAATATTCCTTTATTTAATTTCATAACATCTAACGATATTGAAAGGAGTCTATAATAGTATATTTTTCTTTTTCTTCTTCTGTAAAGGGTGTCGGAGGCTGCTTTTGTAATCGGCTGTAATAGGTCTTAGGATTTTCGCACAACACCAATATCGGCGATGCTCCGACCAATGCGATTTGGTGATTATCCGGAGAAAGGGCAATATCATTTAAAGGACCAATGCTTGCAGAAAGATTCATTAGCAAGTCCCCTTTTTGATCGTAGAACTTAGCCGTTCCATCCATTGAAGCAGTCAACACGTATTTTCCATCACTAGAAAAAACGCCACCAATTACCGCTGCTTTATGGTCGTCTAAACGGTACTGTTCTTCTCCGTTGGCATCCCATAGAATTGCTAGCTTATCTGTAGAACAGGTCAAAAATCTGTCTTGATCTGGCGACAGCAACACTTGACGAATCAAGCCTTGATGTGTATCAATTTCTGTTGTTTTTTGTCCATTGTCGATTTCCCAAATTTGCAAAGCATTATCTGCGCTAAAGGTCATCAGTTGATTTGCTTGAGGGCCAAAAGTGGCTCCTGCAAAGTACAACTCTTTATAAGTAATCTCTCGTTTTACCTTCCCTTCTATCGTCCAGATTCGAATGGATTTATCTGCGGACACACTGAGTAAATATTGATCATCTGGAGAAAACTGCACGCTGCTTATCGCTGCATTTGCTGCTTTAAAAGTCGCTATTTTTTGTTCTTTTTTCCAATCCCAAATATGGATCGTTTGATCGCGGGAGCAGGTAGCTATATGTTGGCCATCATTTGAAAATACTGCTTGAAAAACAAGATCTTGGTGCGCTTGAAAACGCTGTACTTGTTGGCCAGACAAATTCCATAGCAAAGCTTGATGGCCGCTGGCGGCGAGTACCTGTTGGCCATCCGGCGAAAACTGTGCGGATTGGATGGGTGCTGACAAAACAGCGCTTTGCCATAATTGTTCTCCGCTGCTTTTCCAAAGAATCAAAGTAGAATCATGGGAGGCGGTCAAGAGTAAGGTTCCATCTGGAGAAAAAGCTACGGTATGGATATCCTTTCGATGGCCTGTTAAGTTACGCAAGGAAGCCGCGAATGCGGCATCCCCGAATGCCCGTTCAACGGCGACAGGATTTTTCCCACTTGTAATTTGCATCGCCCGGTAAGCCAACTTTAAAGCGATGTCAGTATTCCCTTTTTCTCTTTCTTGGTTGGCCCAAAAAGCCAGGCGACTACTTTCAGAAATAATCAATTGCTCTTTCGCCTTTTGCTCTGATTCTTCTGCCTTATCTCTAGCCGTGGCCAGCGCCTGAATTTTATTTCTATTTACAGCTTCTAGCAGTTCATCCAAATTATCATCCAGAGGTTTGTCATGGCATATTTGCGCAGCTTCAAGCATATTGATGGCCAAGTCGAAATCAAAGACTGCTTGAGCCTGTTGGGATTCTTTCAGAAACCGTTCGTAACATACTCCTGTTGATTGGGCGTCCAAAGATTGGACGGTCAAACACCCTAAACATCCCAAAAAAAATAGTCTAAGAACAGTCATAAGCTAAGGCTAAAATTGATACGAAAGGTGAAGGCCAATATTCGATGCTTTTTCGGTCGTAGGCAATTCAAAGATCGGGCTAAAAGACAGTTGTTCCTTATTGCAATATTCTTCAAAAATGCGAATTTGTCGGTTGTACTTTCCTTTTCTCAAAAAATAAAAAAAAGCATCTACCGCAATGATTCCTATGCCAACGTAGGTGATAACTTCTGCGGTTTTCAATTGGTTGGTATACCTGTTGTATTCCGCTCTACGCTCCGACAAGGCATTGGATATTTTATGTCGGTCAAAATGTTTTTGCGCATTGTTTCGTAGCACTACTCCAGTGACTATACCTCCAACACCAACTGCTAATCCGGTATAATAAGGTAGCTTTTGAGAAAAAGCAAAGGTTGGATATTCATCGCAATCTACATCAAAAGGTAAAAATAGGTTTCCCCATTTTTCTATCTCCAAAATGATTTGGTATTTCCCTTTTGCATGAGGCAGTTGAGCAAGTAGATTCGTCCAAGTGATCGTTTTCTTTTCTGTCTTTAATGTTTCGATTTTGCCAAGATCGCCTAGCAAAAAACCTGCATGAGGTTCAATGGTATTTTTATTTTCATCTTGTATTTCGAGGTAGACCATATAATAGCCCTTCTCGTCAGTATCGGTCAATTGATATTGGATGAGCAATTCATTGTTGCTCAGTCGACTGGTTATTTCGGTGATATTGTCTGCACTATCGGAAATATTTTGATCCTTCAACAAGATCAAAGTGTCGTTGATTAGGTCTAATTGAAAAGAAGAAATAACTTGGTGGACTGCTAACTTTTGAATTTGAGCATTTAAAAAAGGAAGGTTAAAAAGTAAGCCAAGCAACAGAAATAAATATTTCATGCCATTTTGTTTTCAGGGTGGTTTCATTTTGCGAAGGAAATACCTTCCTACAAAATCAAAAAGAAGCAACGTAAGTAAACCAAATTAAAAAGAAAAACAGACTTTTATACATTTCAATTATGAAAAAATGGTAGTTTAGACAAACACTGTTCATCCTTTTTTCTATAATTCTAGCTAATACCCTAAAAAACAAATCCGTAAGATTACATGCTAAACTCCTCTACATCAATTAATTGGGATCAAATTTCCAATGATTTTAAGGAACAGCGTTGCATATTTTTGCTAGGGCCGGGAATAGCTAATATGAAGGTCAACGAGCAGCTGCTTCCCATTGATACTGCTTTGGCCATTCACATCTCCGAAATCTTGGATCAATACGAATTGACTTATGCCATAGAAGCCAAAACAAAGCTGTCTTATATGGCGCAACAGTTTTTGAATATCCCCAAAGTCAGAAGAGTAGACTTGGAAGACATCACCAGAAATTTTTATGCAAAAAACATCACGGAAATACCCACTGCCTATTCTATCCTAGCAGATTTCCCTTCTTCTATCATTGTCAATACCTCTCCAGATAATTTCATGGTGCAAGCTTATGTAGAAAAAGGCAAAGACCCCATTTCCATTTACTATAATTTTCGCCTGACTCAATCCAGCAGACGTAACGCCAACCATACCCCAACAGATTTTGATGCGATTGGCCCGCAAAAACCATTGGTATTTAATCTATTCGGGAATTTAGACCATCCAGAATCTATGGTCTTGACGATGGAAGATCAAATGGATTTTATCCGAAATATTGTCAAAGGTGACCCACAGTTGCCCAGCGAATTTCTAGTCAATTTCGACGATAGAAAAACATATATCTTATTGGGTTTTGATGTAGAAAATTGGCAGTTCCGTTTATTATTGGATAGCTTGAATTTACAAAAAGAGAATACCACTATCCTTCCTTTCCCAGAAGATACGGCATTGAGTAGCATCACTAAAATTTTCTACGAAAAACGATTCAATTGCTTATTCCTTCAGGAGCAACCCACCTCTTTCGCTCAAACTTTGCGAGATCAAGTTTTGGAACCCAGTGGGCCAAAAAAGCACAAAATTTTTATTGCTTATCAAGAAAAAGACGAGACTACTTTTAATGGCTTGGCCAGTGCTTTAAAAACTTGGGAACAAACGGAGCAAATCAGCATTTGGCATCCTGGCAAATTAACCGCCGGAGATAATCGGCTACAAATGATCAAAGAGCAAATCAATGACGCCAATATTATTCTTTTGTTGATGAGCGCTCACTTTTTAGCCGATGACGACATTTTCGACAATGAACTCTTCCTTGCGCTAGAACAAGCCAATGAAAAGAAAGCAATCGTAATTCCTATCATTGCCCGACCTTGTGATTGGCGAGCCAACAGAGATTTACGAAAATTGAGTCCTATCCCGGCAGAAGGCAATGCCATCAGTGACACCGAACATTGGAGCAGCACAGATGAGGCCTTCTATCAAATTGTTCAACAGCTCAAAACACGCCTGGGTTGATGAGAACAGAAAAACAAAGTCGCTATCCTGGTATCCGTGCTTTCGAAAAGGAAGAACGCCATCTGTTTTTTGGTCGGCAAGAAGAAACCAAACGACTCTATAGTCAAATCAAGACGCAGAGCTTGGTCGTTTTATTTGCCAAATCTGGCATCGGTAAAAGTTCGCTAATCAATGCCAGCATCCAGCCTTTGCTCAATGAGCATTCTTTTTATCCCGTAAAAATTCGGTTTCAAAACAGAACCATTAAGCCCGCAGAAATTTTCAAATTGGCTTTGGCACCTTTTGTAGATCAACAATTGCTAGAGCGAAATACTCCAGCAGATCAAGAGCCTGCTCCTTGGGAATATTTGCGGGCTTGTCGTTTTGAAGAAGGAGGGAAAGCATGCACTCCAGTTTTGATCTTAGATCAATTCGAAGAATTTTTCGAACACTCGACGGAAGATCAAAATGAATTGGTCGTAGAATTGGCCGACCTGATTAGCAATCGATTGCCTAATCGCATACAGGATCATCTGCGCTCTATTCCTTTCACCGAACGCGACGAGGAAGATTTGTTTTGGCATGATCCGATTCCCATAAAAATACTAATTGCCATCCGTACAGATCGCATTGGACTCTTAGACAATTTATCCGCAGAGATTCCGAGTATTTTACAAAATCGTTTTCAATTAAATCCATTGAATCGCCAGGTCGCCAAGCATGCGATTGTTGAACCTGCGCTGTTGTCTGACACACAATTCAACACGCCTCCTTTTAACTACGATGGGCAGGTATTAGAAAAAATATTAGCGGGCCTTAGCAATAGCAAAGGAGAAATCGAACCCTTTCAATTGCAGTTGCTTTGCCAATATATTGAAAAGCAGGTTCCACCTACCCAAAACGGAAAAACGGCATTCACCGTCACCGAAAAAATCTTCAAAAACAAAGAAGGCTTTGAAGCGGCGCTCAATGCGATTCTCAACAATTATTATGAAAATGAACTGAGCAATCTTTCAGAAGAAGAACGCATCAAGGCAAGGAAATTTATTGAAGAAGGATTGATCACTGGCGGCCGTAGGGCTGGTTTGACAGAAGGTGTGGAAAAAGAAAGGTATCAGGTTGACCAAGCTTTATTGTACAAATTGCTCGACAGTCGTTTGATTAGACAAGAGAATACGCATCTGGGCAAAAACTATGAAATCAGTCACGATACACTAGTCGCGCCAATCTTGTCTTCTTATGAAAAAAGAAAATCCCAAGAGGAGCAAGAACAGCGCGCTAAATCACAACGAAAAGAGCGGCGACGTTTGATGTCTGCGATAAGTTTGGCATTGATCGGTTTTTCACTTGCGGCAATCGCTTTGATTTTTTATTTCCAAGCCAATCAAGCCAAAGAATTTGCTTTATTGGAAGAAGCAAAAGCAGAGGAAGCATTAATGCGTTTTCAGGAAAAACAATTAGAAAACATTGAAGAACGTTACAACCGTCATATTGCAGATGGCCAAAACTATGCGCTGCGAAACGAATTCAACCGGGCCAATGTAGAGTTTAGTTTGGCCTTACAAACCTTGACCGATTTTGCCGAAGAAGTAGAAGATGGCAGTATCGTTCTCCAAATTGATCAGGGAGGACAAAAGGCGAAGGAGTTAATTAAAACGAACAAAGAAAAAGAACAACTCCAAGTTTATTTTAGTCAATTAATGGAAGAAGGCGAAGCATTAGAAAGTAAAGGCGAATGGCATTATGTGGATGCGCGACAAAAATTCCTTGCTGCCAAAAATCTGAATTATGACAATGCATTGGCCAAAAGCAAGTTATATGGAATCGCTGGAAAGTTGGAAGTTACTTACCTCAATTTTGTCAAAAGAGGAGATACCTTCTTCAATGCCTTGGGCTATCAGTTTGCCTTAGACAATTATAAAGCAGCTCTACGCATCAAGCCCAATAATCCCTCTTTAAAGCGAAAAATAAGCGATTGTCAAAGGCAATTGCGCTAGACAAATTTGCCCGAATAAGGTGTCCAAAATTTTACGCCATTTCCACTTCTCCCCCCTAATCCCAAAGGGAAATCCAGCCCACTAATACAAAATCTTGAACATTCTCCCTGGAGTTCGTTTTCCCGTCATCCTACTAAAACCTAATAAATTCAGGGCTTTTACCCCCTTTCATGATACAAATGTAAACCTCCTGTGATACTTCTGTTATACTTGAGCCTTAACTTTGTAGGGACGAAGATTTTACTTCACCCTAAAAATTTATCCAAGTATGAATACCTCAATTGCTCATCAAGTTAGTGACAATAATAATCTATTGGCGATCCTTCAAACTAAGGAAGAAAAGGGAAGTACGCTACAAGTCCTCCAGACCCAAAGCTTCAAAAAGAACGAATACATTTATTTGCCCAATCAAATGGTACAACAAATATATGTGGTACAAAAAGGGAGAGTAAAAATTGGCGCTCATCAAGATGGTCCGCGCGAAATCATCAAAGAAGTTCTTCAGACTGGCGGTTTCTTTGGCAATCTATCGATCATCGGACAAAGCACCCAAGGTGATTTTGCCCTGGCGATGGAAGACACAAAGGTCTATGTTTTACGACAGGAAGATTTCAGTCTTTTGATCAAAGAACAACCTCAATTGATTCTTTTTCTGCTCAACTCTATGGGGTCTCGACTAATGGATATGGAACAGCGTTTGGAGTCGATTGTCTTTAGAAATTCTCGCTCCCGTGTTATTGATTTTTTGACCAACCAAGTGCATAAAAGAGGACAGCGGATTGGTTATGAAATGTTGGTTCGTGGATTTTTTACGCATCAGGAGATTGCTAGTTTTACCGCTACTTCTCGTCAAACGGTGACGACAGTACTCAATGAATTGCGCAAGAAAAATATTTTGGTTTTTAATCGTCGACGTTTGTTGATTCGGGATATGGAGCTGTTGGTAGCGGAGGGGTAAGGGAGTCGGAGCTTAGGTATTCGCCTTTCGACTAACAGTGGTAATTCAACAAATGCCATTCCTTTCAAACAACCCTATTAAGCATGGAGGAAGATTCGATATTCGATACTGATGATTAAAAATTGGCTATTCGTTAGCGTTGCTGAGTCTGCATCGCGACACGACAGCTTGTCGGATGGCGTTTGCGGGAAGGTCCGAGCTTAGGTATTCGCCTTTCGACTAGCAGAGGCAATTCAGAAAATGCCATTCCTTTCAAACAACCCTATTAAGCATGGAGGAAGATTCGATATTCGATACTGATGATTAAAAATTGGATATTCGTTTGCGTTGCTGAGTCTGCATCGCGGCACGACAGCTTGGGGAATTATCAAATCTTTTGCTTACCTTTCTTTCTCAACAAAATGTGCTTATAAATGCCCTTGCCTACAAAAGAAGAAGCTCGTGCCTTGCTCGAAAAACATGTGCAAAATGATTATCAACGGTATCATGCCTTGATGGTCGGTACTGCGATGGAAGGCTACGCCGGACACTATGGAACCGATCCTTTACTTTGGTTTTTGACTGGCTATCTTCACGACTTGGACTATGATCAATTTCCAGAGAGTCACCCTGGAGAATCCTTGAAGTGGTTTCAGGAATGGGGCTATCCGGAGGATTTTATCCATGCTGTAGAAGCGCATGCTTTTGGTTACAATGGCTTCACCACCATGCCCAATTCGCCCTTGGCGGCGGCGCTGATTGCCTGCGATGAAATTAGTGGTATCTTTTATGCCTATCGCAAAATCAACCCTATTCCTTATGGAGAGATGAAAGCGAAATCTATTAGGAAGCGTTTAAAGGAAAAAGCTTTTGCGGCAAAAATTGATCGGGAGACGATTTATATGGGTTGCGAAAAATTAGGGGTGAGTATAGAAGATCATGTCGTGAATCTGATCCAGTTTTTTGGAAAATTAGATTGATATTTTCCGTTCTTTAGTAAATAGAAAAGGCAGGCATTTTAAAAATGCCTGCCTTCTTTATTTTTAGAATAAACGGTGTTTACAATAAGCTTTTAAACCTTGGTCGCTTTGGCGAAATATCTCCCAGTCGTTCTCTTTTACTTTCTTCAAAACTACTAAAGTTTCCTTCGTAAAAAATCACTTGGCCATCATCTTCATAAGAAAGGATGTGAGTCGCCAGGCGATCAATAAACCAACGATCGTGAGAAATGACCAATACGCAGCCTGCAAAATTTTCGATGCCTTCCTCCAAAGCGCGAAGCGTATTTACATCAATATCATTGGTTGGCTCATCTAAAAGAATCACGTTGCCTCCTTCCTGGAGCGTAATCGCCAAGTGCAAGCGATTGCGTTCTCCACCGGAGAGCACGCCTACTTTCTTTTGTTGGTCCGAACCAGAGAAATTAAAGCGACTGAGGTAGGCTCGGGCATTCATTTCGCGGTTGCCGATCTGGATATTTTCATTGCCTTTGCTCAATACCTCGTAGATCGTTTTTTCGGGCAATAAATCTTTATGCGATTGATCTACATAGGCCAACTGAACGGTTTCTCCTAAAGTAACGGTTCCGCTGTCCGGTTTTTCTTCGCCCATAATCATGCGGAAAAGCGTAGACTTTCCAACTCCATTAGGGCCGATGATACCAACGATGGCATTTTTGGGAATAGATAAATTCAAGTCGTCAATCAACAAACGTTTGTCATATGACTTGCTAAGGTTTTTAATCTCAATCACTGAATCTCCTAAGCGAGGCCCCGAAGGAATATACAATTCGAGCTTGGCTTCTTTCTCTTTGACTTCCGCATTGCTCATCGTTTCATAAGCATTCAAACGCGCCTTTCCTTTCGCATTTCTTCCTTTCGGTGACATGCGCGACCATTCCAATTCTCGCTTGAGCACTTTCTGTCGTTTGGTTTCTGCTTTTTGCTCATTGGCCAAACGATTGGATTTTTGCTCTAGCCAAGAACTGTAATTGCCTTCCCAAGGAATACCTTCTCCACGATCCAATTCCAGAATCCATCCTGCTACATTATCGAGAAAATATCTATCGTGCGTCACAGCGATGACGGTACCCGGAAAAGATTTCAAAAACTGTTCGAGCCAATGGACACTTTCAGCATCCAAGTGATTGGTAGGCTCATCAAGCAACAGGATATCTGGTTTGCTGAGCAAGAGGCGACACAGGGCAACCCGTCTTCTTTCTCCACCAGAGAGTACCGCTACATTGGCATCATTAGGTGGGCAGCGGAGGGCATCCATCGCTACCTCTAAGGTATGATCGAGTTCCCAGCCGTTGAGGTGATCCATTTGTTCGAGCAACTCTCCTTGTTCGTTGATGACCTTCATCATCTCATCATCGCTCATAGACTCAGCGAGTTTTGCAGAAACGGCTTCGTAGGCATCTACTACATCAGCGATGTGTTTGACGCCTTCTCTCACGATTTCGATGACCGTCTTAGACTCATCCAATTCAGGTTCCTGAGCGAGGTAGCCTATCTTGTATTCTTTATCGAAGGTGACTTTGCCTTGGTAGTTTTCATCAAGACCAGCAATGATTTTGAGCAAACTGGATTTTCCAGAGCCGTTGAGACCGAGGACCCCAATTTTGGCTCCATAGAAAAAGGAGAGCCAGATATTTTTCAACACTTGCTTTTGCGGTGGATAAATTTTGGTAACGCCTTCCATGGCGAAAATGACTTTCTTATCAGACATGTATGTTTAATTTTGCGGTGTGGAAGCACAAAATAAACAATCTTGTTCGGTTTTCGAACTTCCCCAAAAACAAAGTGTACAAAAGAAAAATCAAAGCAGCATTTACACCCCGCGGTAGTCTGTCATGGTGACTTCATAGGCATCCAATAGGTTGGGCAGGCCACAACGCATCAACACCTCTAATTCTTTTTGTCTTTTCTTGAGTGATCTAGGGTTGATTCCCCAATCATTGTCGAAGTGATAGGTTCCATATCCCGGATGTAGCATAAATTCTACGGACTCGTTGGGATTGATGTGTTTGAGTACATGCTTTATGATATGAGTTGTGGGTTGTCCGAAGAAAGAGATGACATAACAGTTGGGCATTTGAATATTTCGGAGAATGGCTTCTTGAGTACGCTTTCTCACCGCGCCCTTACTGGCTCCTGCTTTTAAGATATTCGCGGTCTTAATGTTCTTTTTAAATACTGCTTTTATTCCCGACCGAGCGCCCAAACGTTCAATAGGCAAACCGGGCCATTTATCCGTTAGGTAGGAATGAGTCAATTTAAAAGAAAGCGGGCTACGTAGTGGAATATTTCTTCGCTCGGCAGTATCCAAACACACGTTCCAAAAAGGCTTATGAAAGGTAAGAATTCCTTGATGGCTATTGAGGTGATTGATATTTCCGGCACCAACTATTTTTTTGCATCCAACTGGGCATTCAATTCTAAGTTGAGATGGGCTGCTCTGGATTCTGAATAGGCATTGAGGTTCATACTAGAGAAAAGCCAGAAGCGATCAGGGTGATAGCCATTGCTTGCTTCGTACATAGAAAACACCTTTTCGGGAGGTCGGTAGACCGGGGCTCCGGCGGTCATGGTAAAATGCAAACCGATTTTCACGCGATCGCCGAATTCATTTTTGAGGTTTTCAATATTTCTCAAGTTTTGATCGCCAAAGGTGACGAAGGCCGATACGGTGTTGATCACTCCGGCATCGATGCCTCGGCGGATGCCTTCGTTGATAAATTTGGAAGGGCCGAAATCGTCGGCGTTGAAGATTATTTTTTTCATCTTAGTCGTTGAAATTCATGGTGGAGAAATGGGCGGCATTGAAAGGTACATCTGGTGGTCTTACTGCGCTCCATTTCCACGGAATAAAATTCCAGTGGAATGGTTTGGTTGTTGTTGCCCAGTAGTCGTCAAAGGTTTCAGTCCAATTCAACTCCAATTCTCGTTCGATTATTCTTTTTTCGGCATCTCCAATGATGATGAGAGAAGCTTTGGTATTGGAAGCCCCTTTGGAAAACTCCAAAGCACCGAAATTCAATTTGCCTCTAGTAATTCATAGACCGGATAAATCCAAGCATCGTCTATTTGGAACGTTGGATCTTTCACTCTTGGTTTTTCTGCCCGGTGTTGGATGCCTGAAGACATCTGCGATCTAGCTTCGCCCAAAGATTCATGAGACAAGCCGCTATAGATTAATTCGAAGCACAATTTTTCATTCTTTTGCACTTTTTCATTTTTATACCATACGGTAATCATTCCTCCGATGTGGACATCTCCGGATACGATAATGGGTTTTACCGCTCGGCCTCTCAATTTAATCAACTCTCTGATAATCCTATTTCGCTCTTGAAAGTTTTTTTCTGAGGCCCAACTATCGACGATATCGTCATTCAATTCGCCTTTGGCAATCAATTTTCCAGTCAAGGAAAGCGCTAGTTTATTTTGTTCGTAAAACATGGGAATGGAAGAAACGATCACCGCTTCATTGCCGTCGGGAATTGCATCGCACCATTTCTGAAAAGCGGCAAACTGGCTATCATCGAAGACTCTATCCAAGCAGCTATTTCGATTGGATCGGAGATCAAAGGCAAAAACGTCAATGCCATTGACTACCGTCGCTTGGTGCAAAGGAACATTGGTATTGATAATTTCTTCACTTGCTTCATTAGGCCCAACTGCATATTGATGTGCGACAAATGCTTCTCTGGACATTTGATAGTAATTTTTCAAAGGCGCACTTATCTTTCCTGACGAATCGTACTCATCTCCATGCGAGCCCCATCCATCTCGGATTTCATGATCGTCCCAAACATTTAGTCCTGGTAATGTTGCAAAAACTTCGTTGAAGCAAGCAAAAGAATTAAAATGTTTGTAGCAGTTGTTCAGGTGACTCAAATAAGCGGTTTCATCCAGCAGCGGATAAGGATTATTGCAGGCATGTGCCCAAGCAGATAAGGGGTGATTGGCAAAATCCAGTTCTTTGTATCCGGCATCTGTATAGATTTGGTCGCCAGTACCGATCACTATTTTGGGTTTTTGATCAACGGCAGTTTTACCGTAGTCCCCGATTGATACGGATAATAAATTAGCTCTTTTTCCAAGGCGACTTGCTTAAAGGTCTGTCGCATTTATAGTTGAGCAAGTTTTTCTCATTCAGTACTTTGCTTTTCCCATCTTCTACCTTGAAGGGTTGAAAGCATCCGTAAAACAACATTGAAAACACCTCTTCTTCTTGACGAATAGATGCCTTGCTTTTGGGATAAGCCGTTTTTTGATGTTTGGAATTGGCCAAATCGCTTTGGGCATTGGCAAAGTGCACCTTGACTTCTTGGTGCTTCAGAGCAATGGAGACGACCTTTGTGAAAAATGGAGATAGCAGTGCTATCGGTTCGGAGATCGCTTGGCGATTGGTGGTGAAAATTTGGGCATATTGAAAGTTTTCACTGCCTTTGAGCCAAATCCGAGTCGTTGGGGCTTCTATAGGAAGTGCCAATTTTACTTGATAGTCTTCCACTTTATAATCTGCCACAGGTTTTGTTGGAAATTGAGTCGCCTTATTTCTAATTTTTTGTTCTTTGCATTCTTTTATTCGTTCTGCTTCGTGTAGGCAGTTGGGTGGGGTCGGGTCGCTGTTTTGAGCGGTGGCTAGAAAGGATAAGATCAGGCAGAGGGGGAGAATTATATTTTTCATCATTTGTTTATTACGTAGTCAATGTTTTTTTGTTTAAATCAAAGTGCGGATACGTACCATACAAACCACGTACTGTGGAGATTCATCTCCACGAAAAAAGAAAAGTCACCTCCACAAAATAAATATTTCTGCGTATTTGGCTTTCCTTTCTATTGCACTTTTTTCGGGAGATGAATCTCCCTGTTACGTGGGGGGCGTTCGCAACGGCAATTAATTATGCGTTGGAATCAGGGGCACAGAAATGGTAAAGCCTAGCCTCAATTTTTCATTAACCTTCATATCGTCAATTTCGTTGTTTACATCCGGGATATCCAATTTTAAGGTAAAATTAGTGCTTGTTGCTTTCTCTTTCCTTTTTTCGCAATCGGCAAATTGATCGCAAAGCCCAAGTCCGTAGCATTCATTTCTTCACTCAACTTCCTATTTCCGTAGAAACTAAATCCAATATAAAAATTCTTCCTTTTCTTGAACAAGAAAGTCGTATTAAAACTCAGATTGTGGGTGTCAAAAAATTTCAATTCTCCTGCCCTTGCGTTTGTTTCTTTTTTCAAAACACTAATTGAATTACCTAAGGTATCCATTCTTTCTTCAAACTGGCTAACCGTTACCTTAGATAGTCCTTCATAATTATTGTCATTGTTTCTATACTCATGCCCTATACGAGCGTAAAAAGTAAACCATTTAGCATTTTTTTTAGATGGATAAAAATACCAGTTCAGATTAGCATTTGTAAACCAAGTTTGCTCGCTGACATCTACAATGCTTTTAGTGATATTAGAAATGGTATCAAAGTGGAGTAGATAGGTCGCGTGATTAAAACCTAATTTAAGATTTAACCATAGAAAACTGATTTGTGAAGCATCTGATATAGGCATCGACTGAAAAGCTTTTTGGGTATCAAACCCTGACCTTACAGCAACTTTATCAATATCGTCATTATGAAACTTAATACTCTTCCAAGGCAGCCAAGTATAATTTAAATTGGCCTCTACATCGGGCGCCCACTCTCCTTTTGATATCAATGGCGTATAATTATTCTTGGAGCTTACTTTTCCATCTGCCAATAAAAATTGGCTCCTATTTCTAATTTTATTTTCATCATACAAAGGTATAGAGAACAAGACCTGAGGGTTTTCAGATAAATCTATGAGAAGGCCGGAAGTAGGGGCACTGGAATTGGTACTAATTATCTTTGTGATAAAGTTTTGGTATTCCACATTAACAATTGAATCCCTCGTTTGAAAATTACGCTCTCTATCTTTCTTATCCTTGGTTTGGGAGAAACTCATCAATGGAAGTGAAATCATCGCTATAAAAAAAAGTTGCTTTTTCATTTTGATATTAATTTAATGGGGCACAAAAAACAAAGGCGGCCACCGCCGCCTTATCATCTTTTTTGGGATCATTTGTTGAGAAAATCTTTCCACATGACCCGCTGACCAATTTGTCTATAACAAGTTACATCTTAGTCGCACCAGCCACAAAGACAGTACATTATTATTGCCACAAAAAAAATTATCGTACTTTAGAGACACAGCAACACAAACAGGTTAAATTTTCAACATTTACACCTTACAATCGCCCCTTTTTCGCCATAAAAAAAACGTTGCTTTGCAAAACAAAACCACGCAAATTTTACAGCTTTTCCAACCAGACGAACTCAAACGCCTCGACAAATGGCTCGCTTCTCCTTGGTGCAACAGCAATAAAAAACTGTCTGCCCTTTTCACACAGCTCAAAAAATATTATCCAGACTTCGACGCTCCTGCTTTGACGAAGGCGTATTTGTTTAAAAAACTCTACCCCACCAAAGCTTACAATGACAAGTGGCTCCGCAATCTATTGGGTGCGCTCAATGGCGCGATGGAACAATTTTTAGCACATGAGCGATTGGCTCAATCTCCACAGCTACAGCAAAAATTATTGATTCAGGAATACCAAGCTAGGCAGCAACACCAGTGGTTTGAAAAGGCGACGCTGCAACAAATTGATGCATTGGAAGCTCAAGAGGGAAAAGACTGGGATGCGCTTTTTGAATTGAGCTGGTTGTATGAGCAATGGCATCGACAGCCGGGCGCCGTCGAACGACAATTGCCGGGCGCTAGTGCCTTGCAAAAAGCGGATCAATGGCTGGATCAATTGTATGCCTTGGGCAAGTCGCGCTTTTTGGTGGAATTTTCGGAACGCAATACCATTGTCGATGAAAATAATGACTGGTCGGCAACCCAGGTTTATCTATCGCAGCTTTCTCTCCAACCGACCTCCGAAGCCACCGATTTCTACCTCGCTTTTTTAAAGCAGGCCGGACAAAAAGACCAAGCGACTTTTTTGACGCTAAAAAAACACTATCACCAAATATTCTCAACGCTGTGCAAAAAAGATCAAACGATTTTTCTATTGCTCTTGCTCAACCAAGCCGGACGGCTCCGCCTCCACGGCGAAGTAAACATCGTCTCTTCCATCCTAGAACTCTACAAATTTGGCTTACAAGAAAATCTCTTGCTCAACAACGGACTCCTTACCGAAGCGACCTTCACCAATATCGTGGTGATTGCCAATCAACAAAAGATTTTTTGTTTATCGAAGACTTTGTTCTTTCTTTCCATTCCAAACTAGCCGCTCCACTACAGGAAGACGGAAAAATTTGGGGCTTGGCCTACACCTCTTACCACCAATCTCGCCGGGTAGATCCATTATTTGAAACGTCGCTATCGCAGAGAACCCGCGACCTTACTTCCTTCTTTTGGCGGTCGAGAAAATTACTGCTAAAAATCTATTTTGAGGCCTACCTTACAACCAAGAAGAGGAATCTTTTCTACTCGACTATTCCTATGCTTTCGAAAAACAAATCCAACGCTACAAAGATTTACCGCAAAGCATCAGCACTTCTATCAAGAAATACATTCAATACACCCGTAGGTTATTACTCCTCCACCAAAATGCTTCGGCGAGCCAAGAAGAGTTAGAAAAAATAGAACAAGATCTCCACCAAGAACCCATCTTACATGAAAGGGCCTGGCTCTTGTTGCAGGTAAAAGAAATGAGGTCTCGACAATAGACTTGGCGAGACCTCTGGGGCAACATTAAGTTTATGAATTACTTAAATTGTTGCATCGAATCGAGAAAGGGATTTAGCCCATAAGTTCCTCGATGATAATCAAGATGATTTCAACAACTGTCATAACACGCGATTTTGTTTTCCGGCAAGTGATCCTGACGGAAAGGTTAGAGAATAGGGTTCTGTTTGCTTTGTCTTTCGACAAAGGCATTTATAGAAGCCCCATGCTCTACGCGCGTCTAAGCATAGGGGCGATAGGCTGCCGGAGGGCAGCAGTGTGCATTGTTAGTAGACCTTATTTATTGGGTCGATGAAAAATCAGAATAGCGATTTTAGCTTCGCTTTATTTACAATACAAAGTAAAGGGAAAAGGGAAGGGGCATTTCTATAACTTTCGTTATAGGTCGATGAGGAAAGTGATATTAGTTGGAGCGGCCGAAGTATTTGTTGGTTGCTTCGGTTCGATTGTTGACTTGAAGTTTTTTATAGATTTGATGGATGTGTTGCTTGACGGTTCCTTCTGTAATTAGCAAACGATTACCAATCAATTTATAGGGCAATCCTTTGGCGATTTCTTGGAGGATTTCTATTTGGCGAGAGGTGAGTATTTCTATCGGTGTAGCAATAGGTTTGGTTTCTTGAAAGCTGTACAATACTTTTCTAGCTATGGCTCTACTCATTGGCGCTCCACCATTGAAGATTTCTCGAATAGAGGAGATGATTTTAGCGATCGGTTCTCTTTTTAAAATATAACCATCTGCTCCGATCTTTAATGCCTCAAAAACATTTTCGTCATTGTCGAAAATCGTAAACATCAAAAAGCGGATATCTGGGTTACGATACTTCACTTGCATCATACATTCTATTCCACTCATTCCCGGCAAACCAATATCCATCAATACAATATCTGGCGGATGCAACAACAGACCGGGCAATGCTTGCTCTGCATCGGCATAAGCAGCTAAAACTTGAAAGTCCGATTCTTCTCCATTTTTTCATGGAGTCTTTCTCTTATTTCTTGCAAGTCTTCTACAATACTTATTTTTAGCATGGGTCATTTTTTTATGGAATAGTTGATTGGGATGCTCAAGCATACAGCGGTACCCTTTGTTATTTTCCATTCGGCAGATCCTCCAATTGCTTGCATTCGTTTTTGGATATTTTTAAGTCCATTGCTATTTGGTTTTTCCGCATCGCGTTGAAACCCTATTCCGTCATCCACAATAAAGATAAGCAGATTATCCCGCTCTTCTCGAATTTGGATAGTCACCTTACTTGCTTGCGCGTGCTTTACGATATTGTGTAAAATCTCTTTCCCTGCCAATAACACATTTCTTCTTCGCTCTCCACTCCATTCTAAGTCTTTGAATGTTTTTTGCACCTCAAATTCACTTTCCAATTGATTGACTTCTAAGTATTCATAGGCATAGCTTTGAAAATAATGGACTAAGTTTTCCAAGGTATCATTTTCTGCATTCATCGCCCAAATGATGTCTCCATTTTTTCCAAAAGCTCTCCAGCAGATTGATAGATTTTACCAATATTTTTGATGACTCCCGCAGCAGGTTCTTTTTCTTCCATTGCATAGCCACTTAAAAAACGAATGATCGACAAGCCTGCTCCCAAATCATCGTGCAATTCTCCGGCGATGCGATTGCGTTCTTCCTGCAATGCTTGTTGTTTGGCAAAAACTCTTTGCTGCTCTTTTAATTTCCGGGCTACATACCAACGAAAACTCGCGTAAATCGACCCCAAAATCAATCCTAGAAATAAAATCCTGGCCCACCAGCTTTCCCACCAAGGTGGTTGAATTGAAATTTTCAATTGCCGCACAGGGCCTTTTACGCCGTTGGCATTGATCCCATAAATCTCTAAGGTATATCCTTTGGCTTGCAGTTGCGAGAATCGCACATTGTCTTTACTTTTCAATTCATACCATTGATCATCGAGACCAAGTAGTCGATATCTCATGGTACTGAACTTCGCTAGATAATACTGTAATATTTGACCAATCAAAGGAGAGGTTATTTTGATCATAACTTAGTTTCATTTCTTCCAATTCATCCGCATTGATTTCTTCTCCCCAAATTTCATTATTGACCTTAACAGCTTTCAAGGCTACCCTTGGACCATAAGGATATGCTTTGACAGAATCTGGATGAAAGACGACGAGAGGCCATCATTAGTGCCCAACCAAATTTTACCATCGGAAGCCGTGAGACTGGCATAGAGAGAAAAGGCATCGGAAGGCAAGCCATCTTCTAATCTAAAATTATACGTGGTATCGTTTTTATGGAATAGCAGCCCATTATTGGTAGAAGCCCAAATGCCTCCCTGATGATCGCCCGTGATGCCCGCAATGAGTTTCGACTCGGTATCTTCCACTAAAACAAGCGGTGCCTCCGCTGAATTCTCTGTAGAATAATGATACAAACCACTAGATGTTCCTACCCAAATACGTGGCAGGAATTGGTCTTCCCAAACGGTGTATACTTCGGCGCCAATTTCTTTGCGGTAGTTTACGGTAAAACTATCTTGCGTTGTACAAAGCAAGATTAAGTCTTTGCCTGCATAAGGGATGTAGGCGCAATCGTTTTGGGCGGGAAACATTTGGAAGGCTTCCAGTCCCTTGCGGTCGTCTTGGGTGAGTTGGACGGGGAGTTGGACGGGGCGGGTGTGCCATTGGTTCTCTTTTTGGTAGAGTTCTAAAACGCCTTCGTTGGTGGAGACGAGTTTTTTGTTGTTGGAGAAATGGAGGAGGAAGAAAAGTTTTTTGGTGGGGAGGGGGATGGTTTCTTGCCAGGTATCGTTCTCTTCTTGGTGTTGAAAAATGCTTTTACCCGTGGAGGCCCAAAAGTTTTGAGAGGAGTCTTGGGTTAAATTTTTAACTCGAAATCCAGAGATAGAACTTGTTTCTTTTCTAAATTCGCTTCCATCGATTTTAAAGTACTTTATCTCCCCTGCTTTAGTTGTCACCCAAATCTTTTCATCGCTTTCCAAAATGCTGATAATAGTCGGCATCCTTTCTTTCAAGTCATTTTTTATGGGATTAGAAAAAATATTTTCGTTTATCCAATTATAATGCACCTTATCATTGTTTCCTAAAGAGAGCCATAGGCATTCTTGTTTATCCAAATAAAGGGATCTAACATTTTTAAGTTTGGGTGGAAGAGTAATTGGAGTAAAAGAGTTAACCAAAGGGTCAAATACTACAATGCCTTCGTTTGCCACTTGAAGGAGTAATTTATTCGTTTCAAATTTTACGCCTTTATGTGTAATAAAACCCTTCTCTACATTTTTTTTATGACTAATTTCTTCGGTCTTACTATCATAGCTACAAAGTCCTTGATTCGTAAACAACCAAACCTTATCATCATTAGTACTTAAGGCATTGGATACTTGAAAAAATTGATCGTCGTTGTTATCTAATATTAATTTTTTCTCTAGCAATTTTCCATCAGCAATATACAGTTCTTCAAATCCAGAAGCATTATACCAAGGGCAAGCATACAGTTTTTCAACAGTTCCATCAGCTATAGTATCTACAGCAAACCGCACTCCTTGAGTATCAGACACCCAGGTTGACTCTTTCGTAATTTTATCAAAACGAATCAATTCCTTACCCGCTTTTATCCATAGGTAACGATTTTTCTCTAAAAACAACAGGTGATAATTTTCTTTGATTTCTTCTTTATTCTTTCCTTTAACATAAACAGAAGAAAATTGCCCTGTTGATCGATCAAACTTAAGCAATCGGTCATAGGTAGTAAACCAGATATTCTGACCTTGATCTTCAAAAAAATCACTTTGAATATTATCTTCCTTTGCTAAAAATGAAGTAGTTTCTTGGCCATCATATCTAAAAAGACCATTGATAGAACTAATCCAAACGAGACCTTTAGAGTCCATTTTAACAAAGTCATTATAGCCCGCTTCAAGGTCATCAACTGAATTAGTTTGCAGCAGACCACGATTAATCGACTGTCCTGAGACATAGAACGTCGGAAAGAAAAAAAGGGAAAGAAGGATAAAAAACTTCGTTTGCATCTATGAAATTCAAAGATAGTTTTATCCTTTGGCTTTAGGTGTTATTTCCCCTAGGGGATTTAGTTTCTTTTATTTATTCTGTGCATTCCAACTCTTCAGGTGCTTGATACTTTCTTTTATCATCCCAATTTGGAGGACAAGGGATGGACAACTGGAAGTTTGGTTTACTAGTTTCAACAGGTAAAAAATTTAATGACGTTAGGTCATCTTTAGAGATTCTAGCCTCAATAATTTTCTCACCACTTCCTCCTTTCGAATTTAAAACAAGAATTGGTTCTATTTTAAAGGAAAAATGCTTCCCTCTGGTTTTTCCATTCCTACTAAAATCAACTTTCACTCCTGAAACTTGTAGGTGACTTGCAAACGCAAGGGTATCCTTTCCTTTTTTATTTTGAAATCGAAATTTCTCATTTAAAAATGGTTCTATTTGATCTTCTGTAAATAAAGAAAAATCAAAATTCCTTC
>NW_028232449.1:0-34958 GCF_054491065.1 Syngnathus leptorhynchus | reverse complement strand
ACACGCGTTTTAAATTTTATTGCCGAAATCGCTTTTTCTCGCCGAGATAAGCACGTTTTCTGAAATGCCGCTCTCCCGTCACTCTGGTTAAAGTGTTATGAAAAAAAAGGCAGTTGGGGGCTAGGGAGTATCGAGTTGATCATTATACATGAAGAAATAACCAATTTCATCGTTTGGTTTATGTTTTACACGCGTTTTAAATTTTATTGCCGAAATCGCTTTTTCTCGCCGAGATAAGCACGTTTTCTGAAATGCCGCTCTCCCATCACTCTGGTTAAAGTGTTATGAAAAAAAAGGCTGTTGGGGGCTAGGGAGTATCGAGTTGATCATTATACATGAAGAAATAACCAATTTCATCGTTTGGTTTATGTTTTACACGCGTTTTAAATTTTATTGCCGAAATCGCTTTTTCTCGCCGAGATAAGCACGTTTTCTGAAATGCCGCTCTCCCGTCACTCTGGTTAAAGTGTTATGAAAAAAAAGGCTGTTGGGGGCTAGGGAGTATCGAGTTGATCATTATACATGAAGAAATAACCAATTTCATCGTTTGGTTTATGTTTTACACGCGTTTTAAATTTTATTGCCGAACGCTTTTTCTCGCCGAGATAAGCACGTTTTCTGAAATGCCGCTCTCCCGTCACTCTGGTTAAAGTGTTATGAAAAAAAAGGCAGTTGGGGGCTAGGGAGTATCGAGTTGATCATTATACATGAAGAAATAACCAATTTCATCGTTTGGTTTATGTTTTACACGCGTTTTAAATTTTATTGCCGAAATCGCTTTTTCTCGCCGAGATAAGCACGTTTTCTGAAATGCCGCTCTCCCGTCACTCTGGTTAAAGTGTTATGAAAAAAAAGGCTGTTGGGGGCTAGGGAGTATCGAGTTGATCATTATACATGAAGAAATAACCAATTTCATCGTTTGGTTTATGTTTTACACGCGTTTTAAATTTTATTGCCGAAATCGCTTTTTCTCGCCGAGATAAGCACGTTTTCTGAAATGCCGCTCTCCCGTCACTCTGGTTAAAGTGTTATGAAAAAAAAGGCTGTTGGGGGCTAGGGAGTATCGAGTTGATCATTATACATGAAGAAATAACCAATTTCATCGTTTGGTTTATGTTTTACACACGTTTTAAATTTTATTGCCGAAATCGCTTTTTCTCGCCGAGATAAGCACGTTTTCTGAAATGCCGCTCTCCCGTCACTCTGGTTAAAGTGTTATGAAAAAAAAGGCAGTTGGGGGCTAGGGAGTATCGAGTTGATCATTATACATGAAGAAATAACCAATTTCATCGTTTGGTTTATGTTTTACACGCGTTTTAAATTTTATTGCCGAAATCGCTTTTTCTCGCCGAGATAAGCACGTTTTCTGAAATGCCGCTCTCCCATCACTCTGGTTAAAGTGTTATGAAAAAAAAGGCTGTTGGGGGCTAGGGAGTATCGAGTTGATCATTATACATGAAGAAATAACCAATTTCATCGTTTGGTTTATGTTTTACACGCGTTTTAAATTTTATTGCCGAAATCGCTTTTTCTCGCCGAGATAAGCACGTTTTCTGAAATGCCGCTCTCCCGTCACTCTGGTTAAAGTGTTATGAAAAAAAAGGCTGTTGGGGGCTAGGGAGTATCGAGTTGATCATTATACATGAAGAAATAACCAATTTCATCGTTTGGTTTATGTTTTACACGCGTTTTAAATTTTATTGCCGAAATCGCTTTTTCTCGCCGAGATAAGCACGTTTTCTGAAATGCCGCTCTCCCGTCACTCTGGTTAAAGTGTTATGAAAAAAAAGGCTGTTGGGGGCTAGGGAGTATCGAGTTGATCATTATACATGAAGAAAGAACCAATTTCATCGTTTGGTTTATGTTTTACACGCGTTTTAAATTTTATTGCCGAAATCGCTTTTTCTCGCCGAGATAAGCACGTTTTCTGAAATGCCGCTCTCCCGTCACTCTGGTTAAAGTGTTATGAAAAAAAAGGCTGTTGGGGGCTAGGGAGTATCGAGTTGATCATTATACATGAAGAAATAACCAATTTCATCGTTTGGTTTATGTTTTACACGCGTTTTAAATTTTATTGCCGAAATCGCTTTTTCTCGCCGAGATAAGCACGTTTTCTGAAATGCCGCTCTCCCGTCACTCTGGTTAAAGTGTTATGAAAAAAAAGGCTGTTGGGGGCTAGGGAGTATCGAGTTGATCATTATACATGAAGAAATAACCAATTTCATCGTTTGGTTTATGTTTTACACGCGTTTTAAATTTTATTGCCGAAATCGCTTTTTCTCGCCGAGATAAGCACGTTTTCTGAAATGCCGCTCTCCCGTCACTCTGGTTAAAGTGTTATGAAAAAAAAGGCTGTTGGGGGCTAGGGAGTATCGAGTTGATCATTATACATGAAGAAATAACCAATTTCATCGTTTGGTTTATGTTTTACACGCGTTTTAAATTTTATTGCCGAAATCGCTTTTTCTCGCCGAGATAAGCACGTTTTCTGAAATGCCGCTCTCCCGTCACTCTGGTTAAAGTGTTATGAAAAAAAAGGCTGTTGGGGGCTAGGGAGTATCGAGTTGATCATTATACATGAAGAAATAACCAATTTCATCGTTTGGTTTATGTTTTACACGCGTTTTAAATTTTATTGCCGAAATCGCTTTTTCTCGCCGAGATAAGCACGTTTTCTGAAATGCCGCTCTCCCGTCACTCTGGTTAAAGTGTTATGAAAAAAAAGGCTGTTGGGGGCTAGGGAGTATCGAGTTGATCATTATACATGAAGAAATAACCAATTTCATCGTTTGGTTTATGTTTTACACGCGTTTTAAATTTTATTGCCGAAATCGCTTTTTCTCGCCGAGATAAGCACGTTTTCTGAAATGCCCCTCTCCCGTCACTCTGGTTAAAGTGTTATGAAAAAAAAGGCTGTTGGGGGCTAGGGAGTATCGAGTTGATCATTATACATGAAGAAATTACCAATTTCATCGTTTGGTTTATGTTTTACACGCGTTTTAAATTTTATTGCCGAAATCGCTTTTTCTCGCCGAGATAAGCACGTTTTCTGAAATGCCGCTCTCCCGTCACTCTGGTTAAAGTGTTATGAAAAAAAAGGCTGTTGGGGGCTAGGGAGTATCGAGTTGATCATTATACATGAAGAAATAACCAATTTCATCGTTTGGTTTATGTTTTACACGCGTTTTAAATTTTATTGCCGAAATCGCTTTTTCTCGCCGAGATAAGCACGTTTTCTGAAATGCCGCTCTCCCGTCACTCTGGTTAAAGTGTTATGAAAAAAAAGGCTGTTGGGGGCTAGGGAGTATCGAGTTGATCATTATACATGAAGAAATAACCAATTTCATCGTTTGGTTTATGTTTTACACGCATTTTAAATTTTATTGCCGAAATCGCTTTTTCTCGCCGAGATAAGCACGTTTTCTGAAATGCCGCTCTCCCGTCACTCTGGTTAAAGTGTTTTGAAAAAAAAGGCTGTTGGGGGCTAGGGAGTATCGAGTTGATCATTATACATGAAGAAATAACCAATTTCATCGTTTGGTTTATGTTTTACACGCGTTTTAAATTTTATTGCCGAAATCGCTTTTTCTCGCCGAGATAAGCACGTTTTCTGAAATGCCGCTCTCCCGTCACTCTGGTTAAAGTGTTATGAAAAAAAAGGCTGTTGGGGGCTAGGGAGTATCGAGTTGATCATTATACATGAAGAAATAACCAATTTCATCGTTTGGTTTATGTTTTACACGCATTTTAAATTTTATTGCCGAAATCGCTTTTTCTCGCCGAGATAAGCACGTTTTCTGAAATGCCGCTCTCCCGTCACTCTGGTTAAAGTGTTATGAAAAAAAAGGCTGTTGGGGGCTAGGGAGTATCGAGTTGATCATTATACATGAAGAAATAACCAATTTCATCGTTTGGTTTATGTTTTACACGCGTTTTAAATTTTATTGCCGAAATCGCTTTTTCTCGCCGAGATAAGCACGTTTTCTGAAATGCCGCTCTCCCGTCACTCTGGTTAAAGTGTTATGAAAAAAAAGGCTGTTGGGGGCTAGGGAGTATCGAGTTGATCATTATACATGAAGAAATAACCAATTTCATCGTTTGGTTTATGTTTTACACGCGTTTTAAATTTTATTGCCGAAATCGCTTTTTCTCGCCGAGATAAGCACGTTTTCTGAAATGCCGCTCTCCCGTCACTCTGGTTAAAGTGTTATGAAAAAAAAGGCTGTTGGGGGCTAGGGAGTATCGAGTTGATCATTATACATGAAGAAATAACCAATTTCATCGTTTGGTTTATGTTTTACACGCTGCTGAGCTCCAGCTGGATGTGTAAAAAGAACCGGGCTGGTTAAAAAAAGAACCGGGCGACCCGGTAAAATTGCTTAGCCGGGGCTCTGGAAGCCTAACACGGCGTGATCTTGTCCAAAAAGCAGCTGCTGAGCTCCAGCTGGAAGTGTAAAAAGAACCGGGCTGGTTAAAAAAAAGAACCGGGCGACCCGGTAAAATTGCTTAGCCGGGGCTCTGGAAGCCTAACACGGCGTGATCTTTTCCAAAAAGCCGCTGCTGAGCTCCAGCTGGAAGTGTAAAAAGAACCGGGCTGGTTAAAAAAAAGAACCGGGCGGCCTGGTAAAATTGCCTAGCCGGGGTCCTGGAAGCCTAACCCGGCGTGATACTGTGCAAAAAGGTGCTGCTGAGCTCCAGCTGGAAGTGTAAAAAGAACCGGGCTGGTTAAAAAAAGAACCGGGCGACCCGGTAAAATTGCTTAACCGGGGCTCTGGAAGCCTAACACGGCGTGATCTTGTCCAAAAAGCCGCTGCTGAGCTCCAGCTGGAAGTGTAAAAAGAACCGGGCTGGTTAAAAAAAAGAACCGGGCGGCCCGTTAAAATTGCTTAGCCGGGGCTCTGGAAGCCTAACCAGGCGTGATCTTGTCCAAAAAGCCGCTCGTGAGCTCCAGCTGGAAGTGTAAAAAGAACCGGGCTGGTTAAAAAAAAGAACCGGGCGGCCAGGTAAAATTGCTTAGCCGGGGTCCTGGAAGCCTAACCCGGCGTGATATTGTCCGAAAAGCCGCTGCTGAGCTCCAGCTGGAAGTGTAAAAAGAACCGGGCTGGTTAAAAAAACAAAGAACCGGGCGGGCCGGTAAAATTGCTTAGCCGGGGCTCTGGAAGCCTAACACGGCGTGATCTTGTCCCAAAAGCCGCTCGTGAGCTCCAGCTGGAAGTGTAAAAAGAACCGGGCTGGTTCAAAAAAAGAACCGGGCGGCCCGGTAGAATTGCTTGGCCGAGGTCCTGGAAGCCTAACCCGGCGTGATCTTGCGCCAAAAGCCGCTGCTGAGCTCCAGCTGGAAGTGTAAAAAGAACCGGGCTGGTTCAAAAAAAGAACCGGGCGGCCCGGTAAAATTGCTTAGCCGGGGTCCTGGAAGCCTAACGCGGCGTGATCTTGCCCGAAAGTCGGCCTCTATACTTCCATATTAGGTACCAGGCGCTCAGAGCCAACTTGGCGAAAATTTTCTAAGTGCCCACGGCTCTGCGGGGATTGTGCGTCCGACCCGCGCCGGTTCTCCAGCCGGCCTGAAATAACGCAAAACCAGCCTCTCCCCCTGGAGCTCACAGCCAAAGGCGAAACTTTTCTAAGTGCCTACGGCTCTGCGAGCTTTTGAGTCCGCCCCGCGCCGGTTCGTCGGTCGGCCTCAAAAAGCGAAAAATCAGCCTCTCTCCCTGGAGCTCGACTCGAGTTGATCATTATACATGAAGAAATAACCAATTTCATCGTTTGGTTTATGTTTTACACGCGTTTTAAATTTTATTGCCGAAATCGCTTTTTCTCGCCGAGATAAGCACGTTTTCTGAAATGCCGCTCTCCCGTCACTCTGGTTAAAGTGTTATGAAAAAAAAGGCTGTTGGGGGCTAGGGAGTATCGAGTTGATCATTATACATGAAGAAATAACCAATTTCATCGTTTGGTTTATGTTTTACACGCGTTTTAAATTTTATTGCCGAAATCGCTTTTTCTCGCCGAGATAAGCACGTTTTCTGAAATGCCGCTCTCCCGTCACTCTGGTTAAAGTGTTATGAAAAAAAAGGCTGTTGGGGGCTAGGGAGTATCGAGTTGATCATTATACATGAAGAAATAACCAATTTCATCGTTTGGTTTATGTTTTACACGCGTTTTAAATTTTATTGCCGAAATCGCTTTTTCTCGCCGAGATAAGCACGTTTTCTGAAATGCCGCTCTCCCGTCACTCTGGTTAAAGTGTTATGAAAAAAAAGGCTGTTGGGGGCTAGGGAGTATCGAGTTGATCATTATACATGAAGAAATAACCAATTTCATCGTTTGGTTTATGTTTTACACGCGTTTTAAATTTTATTGCCGAAATCGCTTTTTCTCGCCGAGATAAGCACGTTTTCTGAAATGCCGCTCTCCCGTCACTCTGGTTAAAGTGTTATGAAAAAAAAGGCTGTTGGGGGCTAGGGAGTATCGAGTTGATCATTATACATGAAGAAATAACCAATTTCATCGTTTGGTTTATGTTTTACACGCGTTTTAAATTTTATTGCCGAAATCGCTTTTTCTCGCCGAGATAAGCACGTTTTCTGAAATGCCGCTCTCCCGTCACTCTGGTTAAAGTGTTATGAAAAAAAAGGCTGTTGGGGGCTAGGGAGTATCGAGTTGATCATTATACATGAAGAAATAACCAATTTCATCGTTTGGTTTATGTTTTACACGCGTTTTAAATTTTATTGCCGAAATCGCTTTTTCTCGCCGAGATAAGCACGTTTTCTGAAATGCCGCTCTCCCGTCACTCTGGTTAAAGTGTTATGAAAAAAAAGGCTGTTGAGGGCTAGGGAGTATCGAGTTGATCATTATACATGAAGAAATAACCAATTTCATCGTTTGGTTTATGTTTTACACGCGTTTTAAATTTTATTGCCGAAATCGCTTTATCTCGCCAAGATAAGCACGTTTTCTGAAATGCCGCTCTCCCGTCACTCTGGTTAAAGTGTTATGAAAAAAAAGGCTGTTGGGGGCTAGGGAGTATCGAGTTGATCATTATACATGAAGAAATAACCAATTTCATCGTTTGGTTTATGTTTTACACGCGTTTTAAATTTTATTGCCGAAATCGCTTTTTCTCGCCGAGATAAGCACGTTTTCTGAAATGCCGCTCTGCCGTCACTCTGGTTAAAGTGTTATGAAAAAAAAGGCTGTTGGGGGCTAGGGAGTATCGAGTTGATCATTATACATGAAGAAATAACCAATTTCATCGTTTGGTTTATGTTTTACACGCGTTTTAAATTTTATTGCCGAAATCGCTTTTTCTCGCCAAGATAAGCACGTTTTCTGAAAGGCCGCTCTCCCGTCACTCTGGTTAAAGTGTTATGAAAAAAAAGGCTGTTGGGGGCTAGGGAGTATCGAGTTGATCATTATACATGAAGAAATAACCAATTTCATCGTTTGGTTTATGTTTTACACGCGTTTTAAATTTTATTGCCGAAATCGCTTTTTCTCGCCGAGATAAGCACGTTTTCTGAAATGCCGCTCTCCCGTCACTCTGGTTAAAGTGTTATGAAAAAAAAGGCTGTTGGGGGCTAGGGAGTATCGAGTTGATCATTATACATGAAGAAATTACCAATTTCATCGTTTGGTTTATGTTTTACACGCGTTTTAAATTTTATTGCCGAAATCGCTTTTTCTCGCCGAGATAAGCACGTTTTCTGAAATGCCGCTCTCCCGTCACTCTGGTTAAAGTGTTATGAAAAAAAAGGCTGTTGGGGGCTAGGGAGTATCGAGTTGATCATTATACATGAAGAAATAACCAATTTCATCGTTTGGTTTATGTTTTACACGCGTTTTAAATTTTATTGCCGAAATCGCTTTTTCTCGCCGAGATAAGCACGTTTTCTGAAATGCCGCTCTCCCTTCACTCTGGTTAAAGTGTTATGAAAAAAAAGGCTGTTGGGGGCTAGGGAGTATCGAGTTGATCATTATACATGAAGAAATAACCAATTTCATCGTTTGGTTTATGTTTTACACGCGTTTTAAATTTTATTGCCGAAATCGCTTTTTCTCGCCGAGATAAGCACGTTTTCTGAAATGCCGCTCTCCCGTCACTCTGGTTAAAGTGTTATGAAAAAAAAGGCTGTTGGGGGCTAGGGAGTATCGAGTTGATCATTATACATGAAGAAATAACCAATTTCATCGTTTGGTTTATGTTTTACACGCGTTTTAAATTTTATTGCCGAAATCGCTTTTTCTCGCCGAGATAAGCACGTTTTCTGAAATGCCGCTCTCCCGTCACTCTGGTTAAAGTGTTATGAAAAAAAAGGCTGTTGGGGGCTAGGGAGTATCGAGTTGATCATTATACATGAAGAAATAACCAATTTCATCGTTTGGTTTATGTTTTACACGCGTTTTAAATTTTATTGCCGAAATCGCTTTTTCTCGCCGAGATAAGCACGTTTTCTGAAATGCCGCTCTCCCGTCACTCTGGTTAAAGTGTTATGAAAAAAAAGGCTGTTGGGGGCTAGGGAGTATCGAGTTGATCATTATACATGAAGAAATAACCAATTTCATCGTTTGGTTTATGTTTTACACGCGTTTTAAATTTTATTGCCGAAATCGCTTTTTCTCGCCGAGATAAGCACGTTTTCTGAAATGCCGCTCTCCCGTCACTCTGGTTAAAGTGTTATGAAAAAAAAGGCTGTTGGGGGCTAGGGAGTATCGAGTTGATCATTATACATGAAGAAATAACCAATTTCATCGTTTGGTTTATGTTTTACACGCGTTTTAAATTTTATTGCCGAAATCGCTTTTTCTCGCCGAGATAAGCACGTTTTCTGAAATGCCGCTCTCCCGTCACTCTGGTTAAAGTGTAATGAAAAAAAAGGCTGTTGGGGGCTAGGGAGTATCGAGTTGATCAATATACATGAAGAAATAACCAATTTCATCGTTTGGTTTATGTTTTACACGCGTTTTAAATTTTATTGCCGAAATCGCTTTTTCTCGCCGAGATAAGCACGTTTTCTGAAATGCCGCTCTCCGTCACTCTGGTTAAAGTGTAATGAAAAAAAAGGCTGTTGGGGGCTAGGGAGTATCGAGTTGATCAATATACATGAAGAAATAACCAATTTCATCGTTTGGTTTATGTTTTACACGCGTTTTAAATTTTATTGCCGAAATCGCTTTTTCTCGCCGAGATAAGCACGTTTTCTGAAATGCCGCTCTCCCGTCACTCTGGTTAAAATGTTATGAAAAAAAAGGCTGTTGGGGGCTAGGGAGTATCGAGTTGATCATTATACATGAAGAAATAACCAATTTCATCGTTTGGTTTATGTTTTACACGCGTTTTAAATTTTATTGCCGAATTCGCTTTTTCTCGCCGAGATAAGCACGTTTTCTGAAATGCCGCTCTCCCGTCACTCTGGTTAAAGTGTTATGAAAAAAAAGGCTGTTGGGGGCTAGGGAGTATCGAGTTGATCATTATACATGAAGAAATTACCAATTTGATCGTTTGGTTTATGTTTTACACGCGTTTTAAATTTTATTGCCGAAATCGCTTTTTCTCGCCGAGATAAGCACGTTTTCTGAAATGCCGCTCTCCCGTCACTCTGGTTAAAGTGTTATGGAAAAAAAGGCTGTTGGGGGCTAGGGAGTATCGAGTTGATCATTATACATGAAGAAATAACCAATTTCATCGTTTGGTTTATGTTTTACACGCTGCTGAGCTCCAGCTGGATGTGTAAAAAGAACCGGGCTGGTTAAAAAAAGAACCGGGCGACCCGGTAAAATTGCTTAGCCGGGGCTCTGGAAGCTTAACACGGCGTGATCTTGTCCAAAAAGCCGCTGCTGAGCTCCAGCTGGAAGTGTAAAAAGAACCGGGCTGGTTAAAAAAAAGAACCGGGCGACCCGGTAAAATTGCTTAGCCGGGGCTCTGGAAGCCTAACACGGCGTGATCTTGTCCAAAAAGCCGCTGCTGAGCTCCAGCTGGAAGTGTAAAAAGAACCGGGCTGGTTAAAAAAAAGAACCGGGCGGCCCGGTAAAATTGCCTAGCCGGGGTCCTGGAAGCCTAACCCGGCGTGATACTGTGCAAAAAGCCGCTGCTGAGCTCCAGCTGGAAGTGTAAAAAGAACCGGGCTGGTTAAAAAAAGAACCGGGCGACCCGGTAAAATTGCTTAGCCGGGGCTCTGGAAGCCTAACACGGCGTGATCTTGTCCAAAAAGCCGCTGCTGAGCTCCAGCTGGAAGTGTAAAAAGAACCGGGCTGTTTAAAAAAAAAGAACCGGGCGGCCCGTTAAAATTGCTTAGCCGGGGCTCTGGAAGCCTAACCAGGCGTGATCTTGTCCAAAAAGCCGCTCGTGAGCTCCAGCTGGAAGTGTAAAAAGAACCGGGCTGGTTAAAAAAAAGAACCGGGCGGCCCGCTAAAATTGCTTAGCCGGGGTCCTGGAAGCCTGACCCGGCGTGATATTGTCCAAAAAGCCGCTCGTGAGCTCCAGCTGGAAGTGTAAAAAGAACCGGGCTGGTTAAAAAAAAAAGAACCGGGCGGGCCGGTAAAATTGCTTAGCCGGGGCTCTGGAAGCCTAACACGGCGTGATCTTGTCCCAAAAGCCGCTCGTGAGCTCCAGCTGGAAGTGTAAAAAGAACCGGGCTGGTTCAAAAAAAGAACCGGGCGGCCCGGTAGAATTGCTTGGCCGAGGTCCTGGAAGCCTAACCCGGCGTGATCTTGCGCCAAAAGCCGCTGCTGAGCTCCAGCTGGAAGTGTAAAAAGAACCGGGCTGGTTCAAAAAAAGAACCGGGCGGCCCGGTAAAATTGCTTAGCCGGGGTCCTGGAAGCCTAACGCGGCGTGATCTTGCCCGAAAGTCGGCCTCTATACTTCCATATTAGGTACCAGGCGCTCAGAGCCAACTTGGCGAAAATTTTCTAAGTGCCCACGGCTCTGCGGGGATTGTGCGTCCGACCCGCGCCGGTTCTCCAGCCGGCCTGAAATAACGCAAAACCAGCCTCTCCCCCTGGAGCTCACAGCCAAAGGCGAAACTTTTCTAAGTGCCTACGGCTCTGCGAGCTTTTGAGTCCGCCCCACGCCGGTTCGTCGGTCGGCCTCAAAAAGCGAAAAATCAGCCTCTCTCCCTGGAGCTCGACTCGAGTTGATCATTATACATGAAGAAATAACCAATTTCATCGTTTGGTTTATGTTTTACACGCGTTTTAAATTTTATTGCCGAAATCGCTTTTTCTCGCCGAGATAAGCACGTTTTCTGAAATGCCGCTCTCCCGTCACTCTGGTTAAAGTGTTATGAAAAAAAAGGCTGTTGGGGGCTAGGGAGTATCGAGTTGATCATTATACATGAAGAAATAACCAATTTCATCGTTTGGTTTATGTTTTACACGCGTTTTAAATTTTATTGCCGAAATCGCTTTTTCTCGCCGAGATAAGCACGTTTTCTGAAATGCCGCTCTCCCGTCACTCTGGTTAAAGTGTTATGAAAAAAAAGGCTGTTGGGGGCTAGGGAGTATCGAGTTGATCATTATACATGAAGAAATAACCAATTTCATCGTTTGGTTTATGTTTTACACGCGTTTTAAATTTTATTGCCGAAATCGCTTTTTCTCGCCGAGATAAGCACGTTTTCTGAAATGCCGCTCTCCCGTCACTCTGGTTAAAGTGTTATGAAAAAAAAGGCTGTTGGGGGCTAGGGAGTATCGAGTTGATCATTATACATGAAGAAATAACCAATTTCATCGTTTGGTTTATGTTTTACACGCGTTTTAAATTTTATTGCCGAAATCGCTTTTTCTCGCCGAGATAAGCACGTTTTCTGAAATGCCGCTCTCCCGTCACTCTGGTTAAAGTGTTATGAAAAAAAAGGCTGTTGAGGGCTAGGGAGTATCGAGTTGATCATTATACATGAAGAAATAACCAATTTCATCGTTTGGTTTATGTTTTACACGCGTTTTAAATTTTATTGCCGAAATCGCTTTTTCTCGCCAAGATAAGCACGTTTTCTGAAATGCCGCTCTCCCGTCACTCTGGTTAAAGTGTTATGAAAAAAAAGGCTGTTGGGGGCTAGGGAGTATCGAGTTGATCATTATACATGAAGAAATAACCAATTTCATCGTTTGGTTTATGTTTTACACGCGTTTTAAATTTTATTGCCGAAATCGCTTTTTCTCGCCGAGATAAGCACGTTTTCTGAAATGCCGCTCTGCCGTCACTCTGGTTAAAGTGTTATGAAAAAAAAGGCTGTTGGGGGCTAGGGAGTATCGAGTTGATCATTATACATGAAGAAATAACCAATTTCATCGTTTGGTTTATGTTTTACACGCGTTTTAAATTTTATTGCCGAAATCGCTTTTTCTCGCCAAGATAAGCACGTTTTCTGAAAGGCCGCTCTCCCGTCACTCTGGTTAAAGTGTTATGAAAAAAAAGGCTGTTGGGGGCTAGGGAGTATCGAGTTGATCATTATACATGAAGAAATAACCAATTTCATCGTTTGGTTTATGTTTTACACGCGTTTTAAATTTTATTGCCGAAATCGCTTTTTCTCGCCGAGATAAGCACGTTTTCTGAAATGCCGCTCTCCCGTCACTCTGGTTAAAGTGTTATGAAAAAAAAGGCTGTTGGGGGCTAGGGAGTATCGAGTTGATCATTATACATGAAGAAATTACCAATTTCATCGTTTGGTTTATGTTTTACACGCGTTTTAAATTTTATTGCCGAAATCGCTTTTTCTCGCCGAGATAAGCACGTTTTCTGAAATGCCGCTCTCCCGTCACTCTGGTTAAAGTGTTATGAAAAAAAAGGCTGTTGGGGGCTAGGGAGTATCGAGTTGATCATTATACATGAAGAAATAACCAATTTCATCGTTTGGTTTATGTTTTACACGCGTTTTAAATTTTATTGCCGAAATCGCTTTTTCTCGCCGAGATAAGCACGTTTTCTGAAATGCCGCTCTCCCGTCACTCTGGTTAAAGTGTTTTGAAAAAAAAGGCTGTTGAGGGCTAGGGAGTATCGAGTTGATCATTATACATGAAGAAATAACCAATTTCATCGTTTGGTTTATGTTTTACACGCGTTTTAAATTTTATTGCCGAAATCGCTTTTTCTCGCCGAGATAAGCACGTTTTCTGAAATGCCGCTCTCCCGTCACTCTGGTTAAAGTGTTATGAAAAAAAAGGCTGTTGGGGGCTAGGGAGTATCGAGTTGATCATTATACATGAAGAAATAACCAATTTCATCGTTTGGTTTATGTTTTACACGCGTTTTAAATTTTATTGCCGAAATCGCTTTTTCTCGCCGAGATAAGCACGTTTTCTGAAATACCGCTCTCCCGTCACTCTGGTTAAAGTGTTATGAAAAAAAAGGCTGTTGAGGGCTAGGGAGTATCGAGTTGATCATTATACATGAAGAAATAACCAATTTCATCGTTTGGTTTATGTTTTACACGCGTTTTAAATTTTATTACGGAAATCGCTTTTTCTCGCCGAGATAAGCACGTTTTCTGAAATGCCGCTCTCCCGTCACTCTGGTTAAAGTGTTATGAAAAAAAAGGCTGTTGGGGGCTAGGGAGTATCGAGTTGATCATTATACATGAAGAAATAACCAATTTCATCGTTTGGTTTATGTTTTACACGCGTTTTAAATTTTATTGCCGAAATCGCTTTTTCTCGCCGAGATAAGCACGTTTTCTGAATGCCGCTCTCCCGTCACTCTGGTTAAAGTGTTATGAAAAAAAGGCTGTTGGGGGCTAGGGAGTATCGAGTTGATCATTATACATGAAGAAATATTCATCGTTTGGTTTATGTTTTACACGCGTTTTAAATTTTATTGCCGAAATCGCTTTTTCTCGCCGAGATAAGCACGTTTTCTGAAATGCCGCTCTCCCGTCACTCTGGTTAAAGTGTTATGAAAAAAAAGGCTGTTGGGGGCTAGGGAGTATCGAGTTGATCATTATACATGAAGAAATAACCAATTTCATCGTTTGGTTTATGTTTTACACGCGTTTTAAATTTTATTGCCGAAATCGCTTTTTCTCGCCGAGATAAGCACGTTTTCTGAAATGCCGCTCTCCCGTCACTCTGGTTAAAGTGTTATGAAAAAAAAGGCTGTTGGGGGCTAGGGAGTATCGAGTTGATCATTATACATGAAGAAATAACCAATTTCATCGTTTGGTTTATGTTTTACACGCGTTTTAAATTTTATTGCCGAAATCGCTTTTTCTCGCCGAGATAAGCACGTTTTCTGAAATGCCGCTCTCCCGTCACTCTGGTTAAAGTGTTATGAAAAAAAAGGCTGTTGGGGGCTAGGGAGTATCGAGTTGATCATTATACATGAAGAAATAACCAATTTCATCGTTTGGTTTATGTTTTACACGCGTTTTAAATTTTATTGCCGAAATCGCTTTTTCTCGCCGAGATAAGCACGTTTTCTGAAATGCCGCTCTCCCGTCACTCTGGTTAAAGTGTTATGAAAAAAAAGGCTGTTGGGGGCTAGGGAGTATCGAGTTGATCATTATACATGAAGAAATAACCAATTTCATCGTTTGGTTTATGTTTTACACGCGTTTTAAATTTTATTGCCGAAATCGCTTTTTCTCGCCGAGATAAGCACGTTTTCTGAAATGCCGCTCTCCCGTCACTCTGGTTAAAGTGTTATGAAAAAAAAGGCTGTTGGGGGCTAGGGAGTATCGAGTTGATCATTATACATGAAGAAATAACCAATTTCATCGTTTGGTTTATGTTTTACACGCGTTTTAAATTTTATTGCCGAAATCGCTTTTTCTCGCCGAGATAAGCACGTTTTCTGAAATGCCGCTCTCCCGTCACTCTGGTTAAAGTGTTATGAAAAAAAAGGCTGTTGGGGGCTAGGGAGTATCGAGTTGATCATTATACATGAAGAAATAACCAATTTCATCGTTTGGTTTATGTTTTACACGCGTTTTAAATTTTATTGCCGAAATCGCTTTTTCTCGCCGAGATAAGCACGTTTTCTGAAATGCCGCTCTCCCGTCACTCTGGTTAAAGTGTTATGAAAAAAAAGGCTGTTGGGGGCTAGGGAGTATCGAGTTGATCATTATACATGAAGAAATAACCAATTTCATCGTTTGGTTTATGTTTTACACGCGTTTTAAATTTTATTGCCGAAATCGCTTTTTCTCGCCGAGATAAGCACGTTTTCTGAAATGCCGCTCTCCCGTCACTCTGGTTAAAGTGTTATGAAAAAAAAGGCTGTTGGGGGCTAGGGAGTATCGAGTTGATCATTATACATGAAGAAATAACCAATTTCATCGTTTGGTTTATGTTTTACACGCGTTTTAAATTTTATTGCCGAAATCGCTTTTTCTCGCCGAGATAAGCACGTTTTCTGAAATGCCGCTCTCCCGTCACTCTGGTTAAAGTGTTATGAAAAAAAAGGCTGTTGGGGGCTAGGGAGTATCGAGTTGATCATTATACATGAAGAAATAACCAATTTCATCGTTTGGTTTATGTTTTACACGCGTTTTAAATTTTATTGCCGAAATCGCTTTTTCTCGCCGAGATAAGCACGTTTTCTGAAATGCCGCTCTCCCGTCACTCTGGTTAAAGTGTTATGAAAAAAAAGGCTGTTGGGGGCTAGGGAGTATCGAGTTGATCATTATACATGAAGAAATAACCAATTTCATCGTTTGGTTTATGTTTTACACGCGTTTTAAATTTTATTGCCGAAATCGCTTTTTCTCGCCGAGATAAGCACGTTTTCTGAAATGCCGCTCTCCCGTCACTCTGGTTAAAGTGTTATGAAAAAAAAGGCTGTTGGGGGCTAGGGAGTATCGAGTTGATCATTATACATGAAGAAATAACCAATTTCATCGTTTGGTTTATGTTTTACACGCGTTTTAAATTTTATTGCCGAAATCGCTTTTTCTCGCCGAGATAAGCACGTTTTCTGAAATGCCGCTCTCCCGTCACTCTGGTTAAAGTGTTATGAAAAAAAAGGCTGTTGGGGGCTAGGGAGTATCGAGTTGATCATTATACATGAAGAAATAACCAATTTCATCGTTTGGTTTATGTTTTACACGCGTTTTAAATTTTATTGCCGAAATCGCTTTTTCTCGCCGAGATAAGCACGTTTTCTGAAATGCCGCTCTCCCGTCACTCTGGTTAAAGTGTTATGAAAAAAAAGGCTGTTGGGGGCTAGGGAGTATCGAGTTGATCATTATACATGAAGAAATAACCAATTTCATCGTTTGGTTTATGTTTTACACGCGTTTTAAATTTTATTGCCGAAATCGCTTTTTCTCGCCGAGATAAGCACGTTTTCTGAAATGCCGCGCTCCCGTCACTCTGGTTAAAGTGTTATGAAAAAAAAGGCTGTTGGGGGCTAGGGAGTATCGAGTTGATCATTATACATGAAGAAATAACCAATTTCATCGTTTGGTTTATGTTTTACACGCGTTTTAAATTTTATTGCCGAAATCGCTTTTTCTCGCCGAGATAAGCACGTTTTCTGAAATGCCGCTCTCCCGTCACTCTGGTTAAAGTGTTATGAAAAAAAAGGCTGTTGGGGGCTAGGGAGTATCGAGTTGATCATTATACATGAAGAAATAACCAATTTCATCGTTTGGTTTATGTTTTACACGCGTTTTAAATTTTATTGCCGAAATCGCTTTTTCTCGCCGAGATAAGCACGTTTTCTGAAATGCCGCTCTCCCGTCACTCTGGTTAAAGTGTTATGAAAAAAAAGGCTGTTGGGGGCTAGGGAGTATCGAGTTGATCATTATACATGAAGAAATAAGCAATTTCATCGTTTGGTTTATGTTTTACACGCGTTTTAAATTTTATTGCCGAAATCGCTTTTTCTCGCCGAGATAAGCACGTTTTCTGAAATGCCGCTCTCCCGTCACTCTGGTTAAAGTGTTATGAAAAAAAAGGCTGTTGGGGGCTAGGGAGTATCGAGTTGATCATTATACATGAAGAAATAAGCCAATTTCATCGTTTTGGTTTATGTTTTACACGCGATTTAAATTTTATTGCCGAAATCGCTTTTTCTCGCCGAGATAAGCACGTTTTCTGAAATGCCGCTCTCCCGTCACTCTGGTTAAAGTGTTATGAAAAAAAGGCTGTTGGGGGCTAGGGAGTATCGAGTTGATCATTATACATGAAGAAATAAGCCAATTTCATCGTTTGGTTTATGTTTTACACGCGTTTTAAATTTTATTGCCGAAATCGCTTTTTCTCGCCGAGATAAGCACGTTTTCTGAAATGCCGCTCTCCCGTCACTCTGGTTAAAGTGTTATGAAAAAAAAGGCTGTTGGGGGCTAGGGAGTATCGAGTTGATCATTATACATGAAGAAATAACCAATTTCATCGTTTGGTTTATGTTTTACACGCGTTTTAAATTTTATTGCCGAAATCGCTTTTTCTCGCCGAGATAAGCACGTTTTCTGAAATGCCGCTCTCCCGTCACTCTGGTTAAAGTGTTATGAAAAAAAAGGCTGTTGGGGGCTAGGGAGTATCGAGTTGATCATTATACATGAAGAAATAACCAATTTCATCGTTTGGTTTATGTTTTACACGCGTTTTAAATTTTATTGCCGAAATCGCTTTTTCTCGCCGAGATAAGCACGTTTTCTGAAATGCCGCTCTCCCGTCACTCTGGTTAAGTGTTATGAAAAAAAAGGCTGTTGGGGGCTAGGGAGTATCGAGTTGATCATTATACATGAAGAAATAACCAATTTCATCGTTTGGTTTATGTTTTACACGCGTTTTAAATTTTATTGCCGAAATCGCTTTTTCTCGCCGAGATAAGCACGTTTTCTGAAATGCCGCTCTCCCGTCACTCTGGTTAAAGTGTTATGAAAAAAAAGCTGTTGGGGGCTAGGGAGTATCGAGTTGATCATTATACATGAAGAAATAACCAATTTCATCGTTTGGTTTATGTTTTACACGCGTTTTAAATTTTATTGCCGAAATCGCTTTTTCTCGCCGAGATAAGCACGTTTTCTGAAATGCCGCTCTCCCGTCACTCTGGTTAAAGTGTTATGAAAAAAAAGGCTGTTGGGGGCTAGGGAGTATCGAGTTGATCATTATACATGAAGAAATAACCAATTTCATCGTTTGGTTTATGTTTTACACGCGTTTTAAATTTTATTGCCGAAATCGCTTTTTCTCGCCGAGATAAGCACGTTTTCTGAAATGCCGCTCTCCCGTCACTCTGGTTAAAGTGTTATGAAAAAAAAGGCTGTTGGGGGCTAGGGAGTATCGAGTTGATCATTATACATGAAGAAATAACCAATTTCATCGTTTGGTTTATGTTTTACACGCGTTTTAAATTTTATTGCCGAAATCGCTTTTTCTCGCCGAGATAAGCACGTTTTCTGAAATGCCGCTCTCCCGTCACTCTGGTTAAAGTGTTATGAAAAAAAAGGCTGTTGGGGGCTAGGGAGTATCGAGTTGATCATTATACATGAAGAAATAACCAATTTCATCGTTTGGTTTATGTTTTACACGCGTTTTAAATTTTATTGCCGAAATCGCTTTTTCTCGCCGAGATAAGCACGTTTTCTGAAATGCCGCTCTCCCGTCACTCTGGTTAAAGTGTTATGAAAAAAAAGGCTGTTGGGGGCTAGGGAGTATCGAGTTGATCATTATACATGAAGAAATAACCAATTTCATCGTTTGGTTTATGTTTTACACGCGTTTTAAATTTTATTGCCGAAATCGCTTTTTCTCGCCGAGATAAGCACGTTTTCTGAAATGCCGCTCTCCCGTCACTCTGGTTAAAGTGTTATGAAAAAAAAGGCTGTTGGGGGCTAGGGAGTATCGAGTTGATCATTATACATGAAGAAATAACCAATTTCATCGTTTGGTTTATGTTTTACACGCGTTTTAAATTTTATTGCCGAAATCGCTTTTTCTCGCCGAGATAAGCACGTTTTCTGAAATGCCGCTCTCCCGTCACTCTGGTTAAAGTGTTATGAAAAAAAAGGCTGTTGGGGGCTAGGGAGTATCGAGTTGATCATTATACATGAAGAAATAACCAATTTCATCGTTTGGTTTATGTTTTACACGCGTTTTAAATTTTATTGCCGAAATCGCTTTTTCTCGCCGAGATAAGCACGTTTTCTGAAATGCCGCTCTCCCGTCACTCTGGTTAAAGTGTTATGAAAAAAAAGGCTGTTGGGGGCTAGGGAGTATCGAGTTGATCATTATACATGAAGAAATAACCAATTTCATCGTTTGGTTTATGTTTTACACGCGTTTTAAATTTTATTGCCGAAATCGCTTTTTCTCGCCGAGATAAGCACGTTTTCTGAAATGCCGCTCTCCCGTCACTCTGGTTAAAGTGTTATGAAAAAAAAGGCTGTTGGGGGCTAGGGAGTATCGAGTTGATCATTATACATGAAGAAATAACCAATTTCATCGTTTGGTTTATGTTTTACACGCGTTTTAAATTTTATTGCCGAAATCGCTTTTTCTCGCCGAGATAAGCACGTTTTCTGAAATGCCGCTCTCCCGTCACAAAAAAAAGGCTGTTGGGGGCTAGGGAGTATCGAGTTGATCATTATACATGAAGAAATAACCAATTTCATCGTTTGGTTTATGTTTTACACGCGTTTTAAATTTTATTGCCGAAATCGCTTTTTCTCGCCGAGATAAGCACGTTTTCTGAAATGCCGCTCTCTCCGTCACTCTGGTTAAAGTGTTATGAAAAAAAAAGGCTGTTGGGGGCTAGGGAGTATCGAGTTGATCATTATACATGAAGAAATAACCAATTTCATCGTTTGGTTTATGTTTTACACGCGTTTTAAATTTTATTGCCGAAATCGCTTTTCTCGCCGAGATAAGCACGTTTTCTGAAATGCCGCTCTCCCGTCACTCTGGTTAAAGTGTTATGAAAAAAAAGGCTGTTGGGGGCTAGGGAGTATCGAGTTGATCATTATACATGAAGAAATAACCAATTTCATCGTTTGGTTTATGTTTTACCACGCGTTTTAAATTGTATTGCCGAAATCGCTTTTTCTCGCCGAGATAAGCACGTTTTCTGAAATGCCGCTCTGGCCGTCACTCTGGTTAAAGTGTTATGAAAAAAAAGGCTGTTGGGGGCTAGGGAGTATCGAGTTGATCATTATACATGAAGAAATAACCAATTTCATCGTTTGGTTTATGTTTTACACGCGTTTTAAATTTTATTGCCGAAATCGCTTTTTCTCGCCGAGATAAGCACGTTTTCTGAAATGCCGCTCTCCCGTCACTCTGGTTAAAGTGTTATGAAAAAAAAGGCTGTTGGGGGCTAGGGAGTATCGAGTTGATCATTATACATGAAGAAATAACCAATTTCATCGTTTGGTTTATGTTTTACACGCGTTTTAAATTTTATTGCCGAAATCGCTTTTTCTCGCCGAGATAAGCACGTTTTCTGAAATGCCGCTCTCCCCGTCACTCTGGTTAAAGTGTTATGAAAAAAAAGGCTGTTGGGGGCTAGGGAGTATCGAGTTGATCATTATACATGAAGAAATAACCAATTTCATCGTTTGGTTTATGTTTTCCACGCGTTTTAAATTTTATTGCCGAAATCGCTTTTTCTCGCCGAGATAAGCACGTTTTCTGAAATGCCGCTCTCCCGTCACTCTGGTTAAAGTGTTATGAAAAAAAAGGCTGTTGGGGGCTAGGGAGTATCGAGTTGATCATTATACATGAAGAAATAACCAATTTCATCGTTTGGTTTATGTTTTACACGCGTTTTAAATTTTATTGCCGAAATCGCTTTTTCTCGCCGAGATAAGCACGTTTTCTGAAATGCCGCTCTCCCCGTCACTCTGGTTAAAGTGTTATGAAAAAAAAGGCTGTTGGGGGCTAGGGAGTATCGAGTTGATCATTATACATGAAGAAATAACCAATTTCATCGTTTGGTTTATGTTTTACACGCGTTTTAAATTTTATTGCCGAAATCGCTTTTTCTCGCCGAGATAAGCACGTTTTCTGAAATGCCGCTCTCCCGTCACTCTGGTTAAAGTGTTATAAAAAAAAAGGCTGTTGGGGGCTAGGGAGTATCGAGTTGATCATTATACATGAAGAAATAACCAATTTCATCGTTTGGTTTATGTTTTACACGCCGTTTTAAATTTTATTGCCGAAATCGCTTTTTCTCGCCGAGATAAGCACGTTTTCTGAAATGCCGCTCTCCCGTCACTCTGGTTAAAGTGTTATGAAAAAAAAGGCTGTTGGGGGCTAGGGAGTATCGAGTTGATCACTATACATGAAGAAAATAACCAATTTCATCGTTTGGTTTATGTTTTACACGCGTTTTAAATTTTATTGCCGAAATCGCTTTTTCTCGCCGAGATAAGCACGTTTTCTGAAATGCCGCTCTCCCTCCGTCACTCTGGTTAAAGTGTTATGAAAAAAAAGGCTGTTGGGGGCTAGGGAGTATCGAGTTGATCATTATACATGAAGAAATAACCAATTTCATCGTTTGGTTTATGTTTTACACGCGTTTTAAATTTTATTGCCGAAATCGCTTTTTCTCGCCGAGATAAGCACGTTTTCTGAAATGCCGCTCTCCCGTCACTCTGGTTAAAGTGTTATGAAAAAAAAGGCTGTTGGGGGCTAGGGAGTATCGAGTTGATCATTATACATGAAGAAATAACATATTTCATCGTTTGGTTTATGTTTTACCACGCGTTTTAAATTTTATTGCCGAAATCGCTTTTTCTCGCCGAAATAAGCACGTTTTCTGAAATGCCGCTCTCCCGTCACTCTGGTTAAAGTATGAAAAAAAAGGCTGTTGGGGGCTAGGGAGTATCGAGTTGATCATTATACATGAAGAAATAACCGATTTCATCGTTTGGTTTATGTTTTACACGCGTTTTAAATTTTATTGCCGAAATCGCTTTTTCTCGCCGAGATAAGCACGTTTTCTAAAATGCCGCTCTCCCCCGTCACTCTGGTTAAAGTGTCATGAAAAAAAAGGCTGTTGGGGGCTAGGGAGTATCGAGTTGATCATTATACATGAAGAAATAACCAATTTCATCGTTTGGTTTATGTTTTACACGCGTTTTAAATTTTATTGCCGAAATCGCTTTTTCTCGCCGAGATAAGCACGTTTTCTGAAATGCCGCTCTCCCCGTCACTCTGGTTAAAGTGTTATGAAAAAAAAGGCTGTTGGGGGGCTAGGGAGTATCGAGTTGATCATTATACATGAAGAAATAACCAATTTCATCGTTTGGTTTATGTTTTACACGCGTTTTAAATTTTATTGCCGAAATCGCTTTTTCTCGCCGAGATAAGCACGTTTTCTGAAATGCCCGCTCTCCCGTCACTCTGGTTAAAGTGTTATGAAAAAAAAGGCTGTTGGGGGCTAGGGAGTATCGAGTTGATCATTATACATGAAGAAATAACCAATTTCATCGTTTGGTTTATGTTTTACACGCGTTTTAAATTGTATTGCCGAAATCGCTTTTTCTCGCCGAGATAAGCACGTTTTCTGAAATGCCGCTCTCCCGTCACTCTGGTTAAAGTGTTATGAAAAAAAAGGCTGTTGGGGGCTAGGGAGTATCGAGTTGATCATTATACATGAAGAAATAACCAATTTCATCGTTTGGTTTATGTTTTACACGCGTTTTAAATTTTATTGCCGAAATCGCTTTTTCTCGCCGAGATAAGCACGTTTTCTGAAATGCCGCTCTCCCGTCACTCTGGTTAAAGTGTTATGAAAAAAAAAGGCTGTTGGGGGCTAGGGAGTATCGAGTTGATCATTATACATGAAGAAATAACCAATTTCATCGTTTGGTTTATGTTTTACACGCGTTTTAAATTTTATTGCCGAAATCGCTTTTTCTCGCCGAGATAAGCACGTTTTCTGAAATGCCGCTCTCCCGTCACTCTGGTTAAAGTGTTATGAAAAAAAAGGCTGTTGGGGGCTAGGGAGTATCGAGTTGATCATTATACATGAAGAAATAACCAATTTCATCGTTTGGTTTATGTTTTACACGCGTTTTAAATTTTATTGCCGAAATCGCTTTTTCTCGCCGAGATAAGCACGTTTTCTGAAATGCCGCTCTCCCGTCACTCTGGTTAAAGTGTTATGAAAAAAAAGGCTGTTGGGGGCTAGGGAGTCTCGAGTTGATCATTATACATGGGAGAAATAACCAATTTCATCGTTTGGTTTATGTTTTACACGCGTTTTAAATTTTATTGCCGAAATCGCTTTTTCTCGCCGAGATAAGCACGTTTTCTGAAATGCCGCTCTCCCCGTCACTCTGGTTAAGTGTTATGAAAAAAAAGGCTGTTGGGGGCTAGGGAGTATCGAGTTGATCATTATACATGAAGAAATAACCAATTTCATCGTTTGGTTTATGTTTTACACGCGTTTTAAATTTTATTGCCGAAATCGCTTTTTCTCGCCGAGATAAGCACGTTTTCTGAAATGCCGCTCTCCCGTCACTCTGGTTAAAGTGTTATGAAAAAAAAGGCTGTTGGGGGGCTAGGGAGTATCGAGTTGATCATTATACATGAAGAAATAACCAATTTCATCGTTTGGTTTATGTTTTACACGCGTTTTAAATTTTATTGCCGAAATCGCTTTTTCTCGCCGAGATAAGCACGTTTTCTGATATGCCGCTCTCCCGTCACTCTGGTTAAAGTGTTATGAAAAAAAAGGCTGTTGGGGGCTAGGGAGTATCGAGTTGATCATTATACATGAAGAAATAACCAATTTCATCGTTTGGTTTATGTTTTACACGCGTTTTAAATTGTATTGCCGAAATCGCTTTTTCTCGCCGAGATAAAGCACGTTTTCTGAAATGCCGCTCTCCCCGTCACTCTGGTTAAAGTGTTATGAAAAAAAAGGCTGTTGGGGGCTAGGGAGTATCGAGTTGATCATTATACATGAAGAAATAACATATTTCATCGTTTGGTTTATGTTTTACACGCGTTTTAAATTTTATTGCCGAAATCGCTTTTTCTCGCCGAGATAAGCACGTTTTCTGAAATGCCGCTCTCCCGTCACTCTGGTTAAAGTGTTATGAAAAAAAAGGCTGTTGGGGGCTAGGGAGTATCGAGTTGATCATTATACATGAAGAAATAACCAATTTCATCGTTTGGTTTATGTTTTACACGCGTTTTAAATTTTATTGCCGAAATCGCTTTTTCTCGCCGAGATAAGCACGTTTTCTGAAATGCCGCTCTCCCGTCACTCTGGTTAAAGTGTTATGAAAAAAAAGGCTGTTGGGGGCTAGGGAGTATCGAGTTGATCATTATACATGAAGAAATAACCAATTTCATCGTTTGGTTTATGTTTTACACGCGTTTTAAATTTTATTGCCGAAATCGCTTTTTCTCGCCGAGATAAGCACGTTTTCTGAAATGCCGCTCTCCCGTCACTCTGGTTAAAGTGTTATGAAAAAAAAGGCTGTTGGGGGCTAGGGAGTATCGAGTTGATCATTATACATGAAGAAATAACCAATTTCATCGTTTGGTTTATGTTTTACACGCGTTTTAAATTTTATTGCCGAAATCGCTTTTTCTCGCCGAGATAAGCACGTTTTCTGAAATGCCGCTCTCCCGTCACTCTGGTTAAAGTGTTATGAAAAAAAAGGCTGTTGGGGGCTAGGGAGTATCGAGTTGATCATTATACATGAAGAAATAACCAATTTCATCGTTTGGTTTATGTTTTACACGCGTTTTAAATTTTATTGCCGAAATCGCTTTTTCTCGCCGAGATAAGCACGTTTTCTGAAATGCCGCTCTCCCGTCACTCTGGTTAAAGTGTTATGAAAAAAAAGGCTGTTGGGGGCTAGGGAGTATCGAGTTGATCATTATACATGAAGAAATAACCAATTTCATCGTTTGGTTTATGTTTTACACGCGTTTTAAATTTTATTGCCGAAATCGCTTTTTCTCGCCGAGATAAGCACGTTGTTCTGAAATGCCGCTCTCCCGTCACTCTGGTTAAAGTGTTATGAAAAAAAAGGCTGTTGGGGGCTAGGGAGTATCGAGTTGATCATTATACATGAAGAAATAACCAATTTCATCGTTTGGTTTATGTTTTACACGCGTTTTAAATTTTATTGCCGAAATCGCTTTTTCTCGCCGAGATAAGCACGTTTTCTGAAATGCCGCTCTCCCGTCACTCTGGTTAAAGTGTTATGAAAAAAAAGGCTGTTGGGGGCTAGGGAGTATCGAGTTGATCATTATACATGAAGAAATAACCAATTTCATCGTTTGGTTTATGTTTTACACGCGTTTTAAATTTTATTGCCGAAATCGCTTTTTCTCGCCGAGATAAGCACGTTTTCTGAAATGCCGCTCTCCCGTCACTCTGGTTAAAGTGTTATGAAAAAAAAGGCTGTTGGGGGCTAGGGAGTATCGAGTTGATCATTATACATGAAGAAATAACCAATTTCATCGTTTGGTTTATGTTTTACACGCGTTTTAAATTTTATTGCCGAAATCGCTTTTTCTCGCCGAGATAAGCACGTTTTCTGAAATGCCGCTCTCCCGTCACTCTGGTTAAAGTGTTATGAAAAAAAAGGCTGTTGGGGGCTAGGGAGTATCGAGTTGATCATTATACATGAAGAAATAACCAATTTCATCGTTTGGTTTATGTTTTACACGCGTTTTAAATTTTATTGCCGAAATCGCTTTTTCTCGCCGAGATAAGCACGTTTTCTGAAATGCCGCTCTCCCGTCACTCTGGTTAAAGTGTTATGAAAAAAAAGGCTGTTGGGGGCTAGGGAGTATCGAGTTGATCATTATACATGAAGAAATAACCAATTTCATCGTTTGGTTTATGTTTTACACGCGTTTTAAATTTTATTGCCGAAATCGCTTTTTCTCGCCGAGATAAGCACGTTTTCTGAAATGCCGCTCTCCCGTCACTCTGGTTAAAGTGTTATGAAAAAAAAGGCTGTTGGGGGCTAGGGAGTATCGAGTTGATCATTATACATGAAGAAATAACCAATTTCATCGTTTGGTTTATGTTTTACACGCGTTTTAAATTTTATTGCCGAAATCGCTTTTTCTCGCCGAGATAAGCACGTTTTCTGAAATGCCGCTCTCCCGTCACTCTGGTTAAAGTGTTATGAAAAAAAAGGCTGTTGGGGGCTAGGGAGTATCGAGTTGATCATTATACATGAAGAAATAACCAATTTCATCGTTTGGTTTATGTTTTACACGCGTTTTAAATTTTATTGCCGAAATCGCTTTTTCTCGCCGAGATAAGCACGTTTTCTGAAATGCCGCTCTCCCGTCACTCTGGTTAAAGTGTTATGAAAAAAAAGGCTGTTGGGGGCTAGGGAGTATCGAGTTGATCATTATACATGAAGAAATAACCAATTTCATCGTTTGGTTTATGTTTTACACGCGTTTTAAATTTTATTGCCGAAATCGCTTTTTCTCGCCGAGATAAGCACGTTTTCTGAAATGCCGCTCTCCCGTCACTCTGGTTAAAGTGTTATGAAAAAAAAGGCTGTTGGGGGCTAGGGAGTATCGAGTTGATCATTATACATGAAGAAATAACCAATTTCATCGTTTGGTTTATGTTTTACACGCGTTTTAAATTTTATTGCCGAAATCGCTTTTTCTCGCCGAGATAAGCACGTTTTCTGAAATGCCGCTCTCCCGTCACTCTGGTTAAAGTGTTATGAAAAAAAAGGCTGTTGGGGGCTAGGGAGTATCGAGTTGATCATTATACATGAAGAAATAACCAATTTCATCGTTTGGTTTATGTTTTACACGCGTTTTAAATTTTATTGCCGAAATCGCTTTTTCTCGCCGAGATAAGCACGTTTTCTGAAATGCCGCTCTCCCGTCACTCTGGTTAAAGTGTTATGAAAAAAAAGGCTGTTGGGGGCTAGGGAGTATCGAGTTGATCATTATACATGAAGAAATAACCAATTTCATCGTTTGGTTTATGTTTTACACGCGTTTTAAATTTTATTGCCGAAATCGCTTTTTCTCGCCGAGATAAGCACGTTTTCTGAAATGCCGCTCTCCCGTCACTCTGGTTAAAGTGTTATGAAAAAAAAGGCTGTTGGGGGCTAGGGAGTATCGAGTTGATCATTATACATGAAGAAATAACCAATTTCATCGTTTGGTTTATGTTTTACACGCGTTTTAAATTTTATTGCCGAAATCGCTTTTTCTCGCCGAGATAAGCACGTTTTCTGAAATGCCGCTCTCCCGTCACTCTGGTTAAAGTGTTATGAAAAAAAAGGCTGTTGGGGGCTAGGGAGTATCGAGTTGATCATTATACATGAAGAAATAACCAATTTCATCGTTTGGTTTATGTTTTACACGCGTTTTAAATTTTATTGCCGAAATCGCTTTTTCTCGCCGAGATAAGCACGTTTTCTGAAATGCCGCTCTCCCGTCACTCTGGTTAAAGTGTTATGAAAAAAAAGGCTGTTGGGGGCTAGGGAGTATCGAGTTGATCATTATACATGAAGAAATAACCAATTTCATCGTTTGGTTTATGTTTTACACGCGTTTTAAATTTTATTGCCGAAATCGCTTTTTCTCGCCGAGATAAGCACGTTTTCTGAAATGCCGCTCTCCCGTCACTCTGGTTAAAGTGTTATGAAAAAAAAGGCTGTTGGGGGCTAGGGAGTATCGAGTTGATCATTATACATGAAGAAATAACCAATTTCATCGTTTGGTTTATGTTTTACACGCGTTTTAAATTTTATTGCCGAAATCGCTTTTTCTCGCCGAGATAAGCACGTTTTCTGAAATGCCGCTCTCCCGTCACTCTGGTTAAAGTGTTATGAAAAAAAAGGCTGTTGGGGGCTAGGGAGTATCGAGTTGATCATTATACATGAAGAAATAACCAATTTCATCGTTTGGTTTATGTTTTACACGCGTTTTAAATTTTATTGCCGAAATCGCTTTTTCTCGCCGAGATAAGCACGTTTTCTGAAATGCCGCTCTCCCGTCACTCTGGTTAAAGTGTTATGAAAAAAAAGGCTGTTGGGGGCTAGGGAGTATCGAGTTGATCATTATACATGAAGAAATAACCAATTTCATCGTTTGGTTTATGTTTTACACGCGTTTTAAATTTTATTGCCGAAATCGCTTTTTCTCGCCGAGATAAGCACGTTTTCTGAAATGCCGCTCTCCCGTCACTCTGGTTAAAGTGTTATGAAAAAAAAGGCTGTTGGGGGCTAGGGAGTATCGAGTTGATCATTATACATGAAGAAATAACCAATTTCATCGTTTGGTTTATGTTTTACACGCGTTTTAAATTTTATTGCCGAAATCGCTTTTTCTCGCCGAGATAAGCACGTTTTCTGAAATGCCGCTCTCCCGTCACTCTGGTTAAAGTGTTATGAAAAAAAAGGCTGTTGGGGGCTAGGGAGTATCGAGTTGATCATTATACATGAAGAAATAACCAATTTCATCGTTTGGTTTATGTTTTACACGCGTTTTAAATTTTATTGCCGAAATCGCTTTTTCTCGCCGAGATAAGCACGTTTTCTGAAATGCCGCTCTCCCGTCACTCTGGTTAAAGTGTTATGAAAAAAAAGGCTGTTGGGGGCTAGGGAGTATCGAGTTGATCATTATACATGAAGAAATAACCAATTTCATCGTTTGGTTTATGTTTTACACGCGTTTTAAATTTTATTGCCGAAATCGCTTTTTCTCGCCGAGATAAGCACGTTTTCTGAAATGCCGCTCTCCCGTCACTCTGGTTAAAGTGTTATGAAAAAAAAGGCTGTTGGGGGCTAGGGAGTATCGAGTTGATCATTATACATGAAGAAATAACCAATTTCATCGTTTGGTTTATGTTTTACACGCGTTTTAAATTTTATTGCCGAAATCGCTTTTTCTCGCCGAGATAAGCACGTTTTCTGAAATGCCGCTCTCCCGTCACTCTGGTTAAAGTGTTATGAAAAAAAAGGCTGTTGGGGGCTAGGGAGTATCGAGTTGATCATTATACATGAAGAAATAACCAATTTCATCGTTTGGTTTATGTTTTACACGCGTTTTAAATTTTATTGCCGAAATCGCTTTTTCTCGCCGAGATAAGCACGTTTTCTGAAATGCCGCTCTCCCGTCACTCTGGTTAAAGTGTTATGAAAAAAAAGGCTGTTGGGGGCTAGGGAGTATCGAGTTGATCATTATACATGAAGAAATAACCAATTTCATCGTTTGGTTTATGTTTTACACGCGTTTTAAATTTTATTGCCGAAATCGCTTTTTCTCGCCGAGATAAGCACGTTTTCTGAAATGCCGCTCTCCCGTCACTCTGGTTAAAGTGTTATGAAAAAAAAGGCTGTTGGGGGCTAGGGAGTATCGAGTTGATCATTATACATGAAGAAATAACCAATTTCATCGTTTGGTTTATGTTTTACACGCGTTTTAAATTTTATTGCCGAAATCGCTTTTTCTCGCCGAGATAAGCACGTTTTCTGAAATGCCGCTCTCCCGTCACTCTGGTTAAAGTGTTATGAAAAAAAAGGCTGTTGGGGGCTAGGGAGTATCGAGTTGATCATTATACATGAAGAAATAACCAATTTCATCGTTTGGTTTATGTTTTACACGCGTTTTAAATTTTATTGCCGAAATCGCTTTTTCTCGCCGAGATAAGCACGTTTTCTGAAATGCCGCTCTCCCGTCACTCTGGTTAAAGTGTTATGAAAAAAAAGGCTGTTGGGGGCTAGGGAGTATCGAGTTGATCATTATACATGAAGAAATAACCAATTTCATCGTTTGGTTTATGTTTTACACGCGTTTTAAATTTTATTGCCGAAATCGCTTTTTCTCGCCGAGATAAGCACGTTTTCTGAAATGCCGCTCTCCCGTCACTCTGGTTAAAGTGTTATGAAAAAAAAGGCTGTTGGGGGCTAGGGAGTATCGAGTTGATCATTATACATGAAGAAATAACCAATTTCATCGTTTGGTTTATGTTTTACACGCGTTTTAAATTTTATTGCCGAAATCGCTTTTTCTCGCCGAGATAAGCACGTTTTCTGAAATGCCGCTCTCCCGTCACTCTGGTTAAAGTGTTATGAAAAAAAAGGCTGTTGGGGGCTAGGGAGTATCGAGTTGATCATTATACATGAAGAAATAACCAATTTCATCGTTTGGTTTATGTTTTACACGCGTTTTAAATTTTATTGCCGAAATCGCTTTTTCTCGCCGAGATAAGCACGTTTTCTGAAATGCCGCTCTCCCGTCACTCTGGTTAAAGTGTTATGAAAAAAAAGGCTGTTGGGGGCTAGGGAGTATCGAGTTGATCATTATACATGAAGAAATAACCAATTTCATCGTTTGGTTTATGTTTTACACGCGTTTTAAATTTTATTGCCGAAATCGCTTTTTCTCGCCGAGATAAGCACGTTTTCTGAAATGCCGCTCTCCCGTCACTCTGGTTAAAGTGTTATGAAAAAAAAGGCTGTTGGGGGCTAGGGAGTATCGAGTTGATCATTATACATGAAGAAATAACCAATTTCATCGTTTGGTTTATGTTTTACACGCGTTTTAAATTTTATTGCCGAAATCGCTTTTTCTCGCCGAGATAAGCACGTTTTCTGAAATGCCGCTCTCCCGTCACTCTGGTTAAAGTGTTATGAAAAAAAAGGCTGTTGGGGGCTAGGGAGTATCGAGTTGATCATTATACATGAAGAAATAACCAATTTCATCGTTTGGTTTATGTTTTACACGCGTTTTAAATTTTATTGCCGAAATCGCTTTTTCTCGCCGAGATAAGCACGTTTTCTGAAATGCCGCTCTCCCGTCACTCTGGTTAAAGTGTTATGAAAAAAAAGGCTGTTGGGGGCTAGGGAGTATCGAGTTGATCATTATACATGAAGAAATAACCAATTTCATCGTTTGGTTTATGTTTTACACGCGTTTTAAATTTTATTGCCGAAATCGCTTTTTCTCGCCGAGATAAGCACGTTTTCTGAAATGCCGCTCTCCCGTCACTCTGGTTAAAGTGTTATGAAAAAAAAGGCTGTTGGGGGCTAGGGAGTATCGAGTTGATCATTATACATGAAGAAATAACCAATTTCATCGTTTGGTTTATGTTTTACACGCGTTTTAAATTTTATTGCCGAAATCGCTTTTTCTCGCCGAGATAAGCACGTTTTCTGAAATGCCGCTCTCCCGTCACTCTGGTTAAAGTGTTATGAAAAAAAAGGCTGTTGGGGGCTAGGGAGTATCGAGTTGATCATTATACATGAAGAAATAACCAATTTCATCGTTTGGTTTATGTTTTACACGCGTTTTAAATTTTATTGCCGAAATCGCTTTTTCTCGCCGAGATAAGCACGTTTTCTGAAATGCCGCTCTCCCGTCACTCTGGTTAAAGTGTTATGAAAAAAAAGGCTGTTGGGGGCTAGGGAGTATCGAGTTGATCATTATACATGAAGAAATAACCAATTTCATCGTTTGGTTTATGTTTTACACGCGTTTTAAATTTTATTGCCGAAATCGCTTTTTCTCGCCGAGATAAGCACGTTTTCTGAAATGCCGCTCTCCCGTCACTCTGGTTAAAGTGTTATGAAAAAAAAGGCTGTTGGGGGCTAGGGAGTATCGAGTTGATCATTATACATGAAGAAATAACCAATTTCATCGTTTGGTTTATGTTTTACACGCGTTTTAAATTTTATTGCCGAAATCGCTTTTTCTCGCCGAGATAAGCACGTTTTCTGAAATGCCGCTCTCCCGTCACTCTGGTTAAAGTGTTATGAAAAAAAAGGCTGTTGGGGGCTAGGGAGTATCGAGTTGATCATTATACATGAAGAAATAACCAATTTCATCGTTTGGTTTATGTTTTACACGCGTTTTAAATTTTATTGCCGAAATCGCTTTTTCTCGCCGAGATAAGCACGTTTTCTGAAATGCCGCTCTCCCGTCACTCTGGTTAAAGTGTTATGAAAAAAAAGGCTGTTGGGGGCTAGGGAGTATCGAGTTGATCATTATACATGAAGAAATAACCAATTTCATCGTTTGGTTTATGTTTTACACGCGTTTTAAATTTTATTGCCGAAATCGCTTTTTCTCGCCGAGATAAGCACGTTTTCTGAAATGCCGCTCTCCCGTCACTCTGGTTAAAGTGTTATGAAAAAAAAGGCTGTTGGGGGCTAGGGAGTATCGAGTTGATCATTATACATGAAGAAATAACCAATTTCATCGTTTGGTTTATGTTTTACACGCGTTTTAAATTTTATTGCCGAAATCGCTTTTTCTCGCCGAGATAAGCACGTTTTCTGAAATGCCGCTCTCCCGTCACTCTGGTTAAAGTGTTATGAAAAAAAAGGCTGTTGGGGGCTAGGGAGTATCGAGTTGATCATTATACATGAAGAAATAACCAATTTCATCGTTTGGTTTATGTTTTACACGCGTTTTAAATTTTATTGCCGAAATCGCTTTTTCTCGCCGAGATAAGCACGTTTTCTGAAATGCCGCTCTCCCGTCACTCTGGTTAAAGTGTTATGAAAAAAAAGGCTGTTGGGGGCTAGGGAGTATCGAGTTGATCATTATACATGAAGAAATAACCAATTTCATCGTTTGGTTTATGTTTTACACGCGTTTTAAATTTTATTGCCGAAATCGCTTTTTCTCGCCGAGATAAGCACGTTTTCTGAAATGCCGCTCTCCCGTCACTCTGGTTAAAGTGTTATGAAAAAAAAGGCTGTTGGGGGCTAGGGAGTATCGAGTTGATCATTATACATGAAGAAATAACCAATTTCATCGTTTGGTTTATGTTTTACACGCGTTTTAAATTTTATTGCCGAAATCGCTTTTTCTCGCCGAGATAAGCACGTTTTCTGAAATGCCGCTCTCCCGTCACTCTGGTTAAAGTGTTATGAAAAAAAAGGCTGTTGGGGGCTAGGGAGTATCGAGTTGATCATTATACATGAAGAAATAACCAATTTCATCGTTTGGTTTATGTTTTACACGCGTTTTAAATTTTATTGCCGAAATCGCTTTTTCTCGCCGAGATAAGCACGTTTTCTGAAATGCCGCTCTCCCGTCACTCTGGTTAAAGTGTTATGAAAAAAAAGGCTGTTGGGGGCTAGGGAGTATCGAGTTGATCATTATACATGAAGAAATAACCAATTTCATCGTTTGGTTTATGTTTTACACGCGTTTTAAATTTTATTGCCGAAATCGCTTTTTCTCGCCGAGATAAGCACGTTTTCTGAAATGCCGCTCTCCCGTCACTCTGGTTAAAGTGTTATGAAAAAAAAGGCTGTTGGGGGCTAGGGAGTATCGAGTTGATCATTATACATGAAGAAATAACCAATTTCATCGTTTGGTTTATGTTTTACACGCGTTTTAAATTTTATTGCCGAAATCGCTTTTTCTCGCCGAGATAAGCACGTTTTCTGAAATGCCGCTCTCCCGTCACTCTGGTTAAAGTGTTATGAAAAAAAAGGCTGTTGGGGGCTAGGGAGTATCGAGTTGATCATTATACATGAAGAAATAACCAATTTCATCGTTTGGTTTATGTTTTACACGCGTTTTAAATTTTATTGCCGAAATCGCTTTTTCTCGCCGAGATAAGCACGTTTTCTGAAATGCCGCTCTCCCGTCACTCTGGTTAAAGTGTTATGAAAAAAAAGGCTGTTGGGGGCTAGGGAGTATCGAGTTGATCATTATACATGAAGAAATAACCAATTTCATCGTTTGGTTTATGTTTTACACGCGTTTTAAATTTTATTGCCGAAATCGCTTTTTCTCGCCGAGATAAGCACGTTTTCTGAAATGCCGCTCTCCCGTCACTCTGGTTAAAGTGTTATGAAAAAAAAGGCTGTTGGGGGCTAGGGAGTATCGAGTTGATCATTATACATGAAGAAATAACCAATTTCATCGTTTGGTTTATGTTTTACACGCGTTTTAAATTTTATTGCCGAAATCGCTTTTTCTCGCCGAGATAAGCACGTTTTCTGAAATGCCGCTCTCCCGTCACTCTGGTTAAAGTGTTATGAAAAAAAAGGCTGTTGGGGGCTAGGGAGTATCGAGTTGATCATTATACATGAAGAAATAACCAATTTCATCGTTTGGTTTATGTTTTACACGCGTTTTAAATTTTATTGCCGAAATCGCTTTTTCTCGCCGAGATAAGCACGTTTTCTGAAATGCCGCTCTCCCGTCACTCTGGTTAAAGTGTTATGAAAAAAAAGGCTGTTGGGGGCTAGGGAGTATCGAGTTGATCATTATACATGAAGAAATAACCAATTTCATCGTTTGGTTTATGTTTTACACGCGTTTTAAATTTTATTGCCGAAATCGCTTTTTCTCGCCGAGATAAGCACGTTTTCTGAAATGCCGCTCTCCCGTCACTCTGGTTAAAGTGTTATGAAAAAAAAGGCTGTTGGGGGCTAGGGAGTATCGAGTTGATCATTATACATGAAGAAATAACCAATTTCATCGTTTGGTTTATGTTTTACACGCGTTTTAAATTTTATTGCCGAAATCGCTTTTTCTCGCCGAGATAAGCACGTTTTCTGAAATGCCGCTCTCCCGTCACTCTGGTTAAAGTGTTATGAAAAAAAAGGCTGTTGGGGGCTAGGGAGTATCGAGTTGATCATTATACATGAAGAAATAACCAATTTCATCGTTTGGTTTATGTTTTACACGCGTTTTAAATTTTATTGCCGAAATCGCTTTTTCTCGCCGAGATAAGCACGTTTTCTGAAATGCCGCTCTCCCGTCACTCTGGTTAAAGTGTTATGAAAAAAAAGGCTGTTGGGGGCTAGGGAGTATCGAGTTGATCATTATACATGAAGAAATAACCAATTTCATCGTTTGGTTTATGTTTTACACGCGTTTTAAATTTTATTGCCGAAATCGCTTTTTCTCGCCGAGATAAGCACGTTTTCTGAAATGCCGCTCTCCCGTCACTCTGGTTAAAGTGTTATGAAAAAAAAGGCTGTTGGGGGCTAGGGAGTATCGAGTTGATCATTATACATGAAGAAATAACCAATTTCATCGTTTGGTTTATGTTTTACACGCGTTTTAAATTTTATTGCCGAAAT